>NC_061107.1:22898542-22931042 GCF_015104395.2 Macrobrachium nipponense | reverse complement strand
GGGGAAGTCCACTCCTACTTCTGATCGCGACCTATTGAAGAGTAGAGGGATGGTATTAAAAAGGTGAATAGTGCAGAAGTTCCCTTGCCAACCTCGACCCGTGAAGCAAGTCACGATACCTGCCTAAGGTATGGATAGGATCAAGCGATGTTAGAATAAGGAATAGCTGATAGACGTCAGATGACAGCCAGCAACCCAGTGAGAGAATCCAGGCTCGATGTGAAGAAGATACAAGCAAACTAATAGCATCTGTAGCGATCGCCGGCACCGCTGCTGGCACTAATAGTTCAAGTTGCTGACCTGTGAGCAAATTGCATAGAAAAAGGGAACATCTCAACCGTATGGCAGAGGGAGAGGGACAGTTCAGGATAGTGTCTTGGGACACTATGGGGATGTGATGAAGCCGTCGTGATTGCTAAAAGTTGTCACTGATAGTAATATTAATATTAGTTCGACTGCACAATGAACGAGTTGTGTAGCCTTTAGTAGCGTAATCAATAGCATGCTGTGTTAGGGAAATGCAGATAGGGAATTTGTAAAAAGTAACATTGGGAAAAAATTTGTATAAAAAAAAAAAGAGAAAAAAGGATGGTTCTCTTAGGCCGTGTTCTGATTATAGTTAAAAGTATCACGAGCGACAATACATTCCATTTGTCCCCATCGAAGAATTGCAGTTAAGATTTAAAGGCAGAATTATTAACGTAGATTCATTAGAGTTTGTTTGAGTAAAGTAACGAGACTGATATGTTTGTTGAAAGAGTAGTCTGATTTTTATTGGGAAAGAGAAGTAATTTTTAAATTTGATGATGAAGTGAGAACAAATTGTATTTTTATCCCTGATCTAGAGATACCCTTAAGAATTTTAATTTCTCGTCAAGATCGTAGGATCGAGCAACTGTTAGAGTTTGACGTTGTGGGAATTGATCGTATCATAAAAAAAAGAGCGAAAAGAGTAGCAAACGCTCTTCCCAAGAGTACTGTAAGACACGAGCCAGAGAGAGAGAGGAACTGCGACGCATACAGTTAAATGTTTCAGTTACACCTGTGGGTGAGTTGCACAGAAAACAGAGGCAAGTGAGTAAGCTGTTGTGTGAAATTGCTGAGCGAGTGCCATGGTGTTGTGCATGTGATGAGTGTGTGTGGGTTTGCTAGTGTGTAAGGGAGTTGACTGACAAGTCACAGTGTTCTGAACATGCAGGAGATAAATGCTTAATAAAAGAAAGAAAGAAAAAAGAAAAGAGTAACTTGTTGTGCCACCGTTCCTCCCTCTTCGATAAAGCAAACCATCCACATAATTTGTAAGTGCGTGTAGTTGCCTTGCGTAGCATACCAGCGCGAGTCATGAATAAATGTGTCCGTCACAAAGTGAACAGAGAATATCATAAAAACATGCTTATGCACTTTTGTTTCATGTCAGTTATTGCTGAGAAATTGATGTCTAATAAAAATGAAAAATTCTTTTTGTTACAGTTCCAAGCATATAATGAGTGAGTCTGTGTTTATAACTTGATTATTTTTTATTGCATTATTAATTTGATTGCGTTTCAAGTCATATTAAACATCTTATTGCAATGCATCTCATTTTTATTCATTTCTATTGATGTCGATTATACTGTCCAAAATTTCATATCATAGTCAATGCTGTTTAAGCTTTGTCAGAAATTTGTGATCTTCCATCGAGGATGTGGGAATATTAGATTATTTTGAAAATAAAAAAAGGTAATTTTTTGTGTGTAATCTTTGAATTTAGTTTTTTATTTTCTTGTTTTTCTTGTGTTGAAGAAGGAATTCAGTAAGTTTTCTTATACTTTTAACCAAATTTCTTATGAGTAACGTTTAATTTTTGACTCATGATTATGTGAAATTTTGTTTTGAATTTAGCTTTTTCGAGCTGGAGCTGTGACTATCCATTTTTTCATTGATATTATTGAATGTGAACCTAAATTTGTTTTTCTGTATGACACATTGTGAGGCGTGAGATTCGTTTGTTGTAATTTGTGTTTGTAACACGCCAAATGGCCCTACCCTAATAGTTTTCAAATTTTGCACAAACTGGATGGTATGGCACTCAAAGGCGGTGTGGCACTCAAAGAAGAACAACAATGCGCAAATCATAAGATCAGTGTATGTCTTGCGGGACGCAAGCACTGGGGAAGGAGTAATGAGCTGATTCAATACAGTTTTGAATATGCCTTCTCCGTGATATTCTGAAGTCCCGTGAAACCGTTGTAAGTGATGCTGTGTGTATGTGTAACAAAAATAAGTCAACCGCCAAAAACGTTACAAGTTGGCGTGGCTTGGCAGTTCAAAGAGTACCACGTATCTCTATATCCCTTCGTGATTGGCCCTTGTGTCTAAGGAGCCTGAATAACCAATCAGCTTCTTGCATAACGATGCCATCTGAAACGGGGCATTTGAAACAGGCCGCACCAGCGGTCAGGGAGTTCGTTAGCGGGTCCCAGACAGCACAGACAAACTGGGTAGAGAGTGCCCAGTGCCCCCGCAGTCCCGTTCCCGTCGGCCGCCACACAAAGACGTGCGTCAGCATGAGTGTCAATAACAGTCTAACCTGCCGTCCGTTTGTGCACTAGTATAGTTAACGTAATAATTAAAGGCCACCTGTGTAGCTAAGAAGAATACACCTGTGTTAAACGTTTCATCGATTATTATTTTTGCATGTCCTACATCGCATGCACGTAAACTTATCTCTCTCCTGTTATTCCTTCATATCCCGAACCCACAAATGACCGAGATCAGGTCCTACACACACACACACACACATACACATATATATATATATATTAGATATATATATATATATAATATATATATATCTAGTTTTATATATATATATATATATATATATATCTATATATATATATATAATATATATATATATATATCTATAGATATATATATATAATATATATATATCTATAGATATATATATTATATATATGATTATATATATATATAGATATATATATATATATATATATATATATATATATATATTATGTGTATCGATATATATAATATATATATATATATATATAAATATATATAATCTATAGATATATATAATATATATATATATATATATATATATGTATATATCTATATATATATAATATATATATATCTATATATAACTATATATATATCTAGATATATATATATATATCTATCTATATATCTATATCTATATATATCTCGCCTATATATATATATATCTTACTCTATACTCTATATCTACATCCATCTAGATCTCTATCTATATCTATCTATATAGATATCTATCTCTATATATATATCTATCTACTCTCTACGATCTATCTCTATATCTCCTCCTATCTATATATATATATATATATATATACATATATCTAGCTATATATATCTCTATAATCTATATATATATATCTATCTATCTCTCTATATATAGATATATATATATCTATAGATATATCTATCTATATCTATATATATCTATATATATATATCTAATCTATATATACCTTTTAGGTTTCTAGTTCTGGCCTAAAGTATGTACTTGCATTTTTTTTATATCAAAATAAATATATCAAGTACAGTTATGCTTAAATTTTTATTAAGCTCGAAAGCATATTTTTCAGTTTGTTTGCTTCCAAATAAAAAAAATAGAAAACAATGATTTTTTATGAAAAAATCAATGATTTAATCACTTCATTAAATCACTTTGATTTAATCATTGCCAACCCTGATGAATGTATGAATAAAATGTATAAATTGTGTATACACATATTCATGCATAGACAAGAAACGTTACGAAATGTTATGTGAAATTGTACATATTTAGAACAGGTTATCACCTCCCGTTTGATATACGTAAATAAGCAAATAGTCGGCAATTTCCTCAAACGTTCTTCTAATCTGGCAAGTTTTTTGGAGGCTTTGTTGACAGAAGGAATTTCTTCGCTCTCCCTCCACTCCGGCAACTCCATCAGATGTCGCCTCTTTGGTGATCTTGAAGTCGAGGTGTTAATGGGATTATTATTTTCTTTTTTTATTATCTTTGACATTCCTACAAATTTACTTTTTTTGTGTTCTTTATATCAACTGTTTAAGTAATGCTATTTTCCTTCCTTTTCTGTTTTTTAAGAAAGACTTAGTTTCTCCCTTAAAACATAAGTGGATTATACGAAGTTATTTGGACTTTTTATCTCCTTAACTTGCCAGTTTTGATATGTAAAGAACAGCACTGACAGAAAATATTTTATACGAATAAATATCGAAATTATCATAGCAACACAAAGCGAATAATTCACAGCAAGAAAGGATACTGAATGTTAATGGATTCTGAGATGATGGGAACCAACTTCGACAAAAATAAGACACGTTAAATATTTCAGAGTTCAGAAGGTGACAGGGAAATTTTTTTTTTTTTTGCACCTATTCACGGGAAGTTCTTAACTTCTCTGCAATATTTTAATGCTACGGATGTGCTATTTTATGATATATTATAAATATATATAAATATATAATATCATACATATATACTATATATATATATATACATATATATATATCTATATATATATATATATATATATATATATATATATATATCTCTGTATAGAAATAATGAAAGTAAGAGCACGCGTTTCACATAAATAATTTCTGACACACATCGAGACCAAAAACCGGTCTTTCAAATGAAAGCCAGGGAGCTTTTTCCATTACACTCACGATGCAGGGATAATTGGAATAAAATACTACCCCGATGTGAGTAAAAAGAAATCTATATAATATACAATATATATATATATATATATATATATATATATATATATATATATATATATATATATATATATATATATAATGGTAGTGACTGTTTGTGTGATGATTCACATTTCTTTAGGTTAGAGAAACCACGTCACTCCCGAGGAATGCAGTCAGCTCCAACTGAATTAGAACTAAAATGCAGTATGGCAAATGGCAGGAATCTCTTGGTAAAGAACACTATTTAATTTCCTCTCTCTCAATACTTTAACGACCAGCCTCCATGATGAAATCATTTTTATTGTCTATTAAGTATTGTGAATTGCGTATGTTTGCATTCCTTTCATTTAAAAGCTTTATAATCAGATTCCTTAACATAGAAACAACATTTTCTAGTTATTTCTCAGTCCTCTGCAATAGTGTATTGAAAATGCCTCATTTTGGTTCTCAACACCAGATGGAGAATAATTTCAGTTTTCCAATTTGATGCAAATGTTTAGTCGTCCACTTTGTTGAGACTTTATTCCAGTGTTCCATTCTGATGCGGAAGCCGTATCTCTTCATTCGTTCAATATTGGCCTTATCGTGGCCGAACAGGCGTATATTTCCCATTTTGTATATTGCCAGCCCCCTTCAGTTTCCGGTGCTACATTGCTGGATCGAATTTTTTTTAATCATTTCCAAATAGTCCGAAAGGAATTTTTCAATTACTATATAAGATTTTTCTTTTTTTTAGTATTTGAATAACGCTGTTAGTTGCTATAAATTCATGTTGATATCATATTGATATTCAGTACATATATATATAAATGCTCTGTAAAAAGAATTCTTATCGTACTCTTACATGATGAGTTATATGTTTGCTCGTGAGTCCACTTTGAAATATTGTGATTATTCATGATTTTTTTTCATAATTCTTATCATTCATGAATTTTATTTTATTTCTTCAACTATTTGTAAAAGAAAGCTTCATCAGCAGGGAATGAAGACTTAGATAGTATAATTTTTACAAGATTATACAAAATAACAACGATTAGAATACCGGTAGACACTGAAATTGAATCATACCAAAACAAATTATTAGTTCTGAACACTCCGTAATTACAGAGATTAGATTTCTCAGCCTCATCGAGAAATTGTAATGAGATTAAAATGATCACCATTAGAGGTAATAATTTCCCTCCAAGATTAGCAAGGTATTGAAAAAAAATGTAACATTAGTAAATCTGACCCAACCGAATGGTTGAAAATTAGCGGATCTTGATTTTTCATCTTTTTTTTTAAAGAACTTTAGAGTATAACTTGTTCAATTAAGAGATTATTTGAATACTAAGCTGATTTTTAATCCAGATTGGACTTTGGGTGATTTGTCTTCGAAGCTCGCAAGAACTTCTACGTGCTTTGTCTGTATGTCTGTTTCATGCATGATCATTGGTCTCAAATATTCTCTCTCTCTCTCTCTCTCTCTCTCTCTCTCCTCTCTTTTCTCTTCTTCTCTCTCTCCCTGACCATCCAAGATTGGAAGATGCAAAATATACCGGAAGATGCATTAGCAATTCTCTGGTAGACATTAGAGATGCCTCACATTGAGGGACCTGGGGCAACCAGAACGAGATGTAAGGTCCTTGTATCTCCAGACTGCTTACGAACATCTTAAAGGGGTCATTGTGGTCATGGAGAAGCTTGGGATCGATTTAGAAATGTGAACAGATGATAATAATGATATTAGTAGAAATTAGGATATTTATGACAGAGCAGACACTACTTTGTGGTTTAGGATCTGTGAAAGACGTAAATGAAAATTAATGAAAAACATAGGAAGGAGTCACTGTTACCTCCAGAAGGTCGATCGATGGCTTTGAATATTTGATTTTGCGAGTTTTTTTTTTGTTTTTTTTTTTTTGTTTTTTTAAGTTAGAAGAAGCATGGCTGTTAAGGCGTCCATGAAAGGATATTGGCATTATTGTCAGCCGTGTGGAAAATCAATAGTTGCACAAAATGTTCGATGCCTTTGATGTTAACTCCTCAGTATTTCAGCTTAACGAAGGAAAAATCTGCAAAGTAAGAAATCCAGTGAAGTGAGTGAACTGACATCTGGATCATTAGAGAGAGAGAGAGAGAGAGAGAGAGAGAGAGAGAGAGAGAGAGAGAGAGAGAGAGACCAGCCACTTTTAGAGACCAAAGTTTTTCGAAGCTTTTGGAATGTGGAGGTGGAGTAGAACTCTGCCTCTGAATTTCCACAAACATGGCGGTACTGGCATAGAAGATGAAAGAGCAAAGAATTGCTTTATAGAGAGCACTGGAGTGATACTGCTAGAATACTGAAACAAATGAGGATGATGGAAAAAAAACTGTATAATGAGAAAGAGGAGTTGGAATGAATTATGTTGAAGGTACGAATATAAATATATGTAAAAGAAATAACATTCTAGAACACTAGATTACTTAAGTCATAGAATTCGTGATAAAACTGAAACAAGGCAACGAATTGACCTGTGTGCGACATAGCTCTGAATATATAATGTTGCGCATTTATATGTGTGTCTTTGGTTTTAGCAGAGTCGTTTACTTTTACATATGAATGGTCAGAAATGTATTTAAGTTTACATGAAAAATTAAGGCTAAAAAGTGAGACTCATCTCATCACCTGCCATGTACATAATGCAGTATAGTATTTTAATATTTGTTTTCACTTTAGCCTCCTAAAATAACAAACCATTCATATTTCTTTGCTTTATTTACCCAGAATGATAATGCTGACCCTTTTAATATTAAGTTATTCAGTGATATTCCTGGGTGGCAGTAATCAGCGACATTTTATTTAAGGGAGAAGTAATCACCCTGAAATGACGTCACTTGTTTATTTACATGATCATCAGTACAATTATTTAATTGTGTATATTAGGTTACATTTTTAGAATACATGTTTATCTGAATATATTTTTGAACCTTTACCATAAAACAGTTTTTCTTTATGAACACATAATTTTATATGCACAGAAGAATAAATTTCTTCTCTGATTTTTATTTACAATTAATTCTTTCATCTATTTGCACTATTATTCCTTTTTAGCTTATTCATATGGTTTGAGCTTGATCTCATTTGAAGCACATATCATCAACTGTAACCCCCAAACTCATAAAATTAATGACCATTGCGATTTGATTTTACTTTGGGACATAACTGTTCAGTGTAACGTTCCCTAGAGCAATTTCCAAAACACATATATACAAATGTTATAGCAGCTAAGTAAAACTTTCAGTTACTTTTACATGAAAAGATTTTTTTTTATTAAGTCTGTTATTGTAGTATCCTTATTGTATTTCAAGTAAAAAGTAAAGAAATAAATGAACACTAAGCAAAGTTCTAGCTAATTGACATTCTAAGGGAGTGACTTTTTCTTGATTTCTTTTAGACCGAAGTTCCTATTTTACAGCAAAAAGAATATTTTTCTTGCAAATAGAACTGGTGATTTTTCTAATTAAAGACTAATGATAAAATCCAATACGTTTAATCTGTTTTCCCTTTGTTTCGCAGATGTGGCTTCATGATTAATTAAGAAAATTTATTTCAATATGAATCACACCTGGAGAAGAAATTGTTGCCATAGTCTTCCATGATAAGGTAAGGAAGTTTGGAAGTAGATAGATAATTATTGGTAAGAGTTTTGGATTCTTTTGCAGGGTACGGATAAATTGCTAAATTATTCCATTGAGGTAAATCACCCATTTAACCATAAACTTAGTTATGGATTTAGATAATGCAATTTTGTGAAAAAAACAAATCGATAAGTGATCTTAAGAATATCTCCTCGTTGTAAATGTTCTTGATAAAACCGAATAAGAGAAATGAGAAACACTTACATATTACCATAAAACTTGATAGGAACCCCGACAGCCAGCGACTCCCTTGTCAGACAGGCACTCAACCATTAAAATACCAAGAGCGTTTGTCCGTGTCAGCTATTGAAGCTATCATCGGCGCGCAGTCAAGTTGGCTAGTTTCTGCTGTCATCATAAATCAGGCGAGATCTGGTCCTTGTCTCATGTCCATGTCTAATTGAATTTGATCCATCTGCTGTTTTTACGTGATTGCATCAAATACCTTCGAGGTTTGTTAATTAGGGATTCATTATCTGCGAAGTTCAGGTTAAAGTAGTATTGTTGACTTGAATTTGGTTAGATTACAAGAACCCAGAGTAAAGCTTACAATAAGCTCTGCTTCAATGCAACCAGATATAAGATAAGAATGTAAGATGACAGTATACGTTTCTTAGTCACTCGTAAACAAATTAAATTCGTTCTATTACTCTAAAATTCCCGAAAAAATGTCGCTCATTTCCAAGACAATAAATATAAAACGTTACCAAAGAAATGCTAAAGGGTCTGTGAAGAATTTACATATTTATTTTTCATAGGTGACCAAATCTCTTCATTTTCGTCAGGAGCTGTGAGGTTGTCAGGTGCTATGCAGTCATCTGTAAATTATGTAGATTCGTGCCCTACTTTGACCTTAACCTTCTTAATCATTCCAAAGATGTCAGGAGAACCAATATTGTCATCTGAGGATACTTAGTGTTGAATATATTACGATGAATATGATACGCATATGACGAGGTAATTTATGTAATTTCACTGAATATAGTTTAGTGATTAAAAGCATCTTGGAATCTGTTTTTGATGCTGAACATTCTCTGTCCTTTCTATTTTTATGGTGTTATATTACATTACCAGTTTATGAATTAATCAGCAAGTCTAATATGACATAAGTGAAGAATTAACAGTAGGATAAAATATGTCAAGAACGAGAAAATTCAGAAAACTTCAGAAGTCAGTTCAGGCCACAGACTCGATGGCAAAAACCCCATTTTATAGGAGTCCATTTGGGTGTTATCCAAACGGCGAAGTTTACAGATCTGACAACTTGTCAACCAAAAGACGAAGACATACCGTTCTGCGCAAGTATTCACACTTTAAATTAGATTGTTCATATATTATGACACATATGAGATTTGATTGTTTTTTACGTGGCCCGTGAATACACATTTTAACATTTCTTGATTACGTCGTGACTATTCCACTCGCTGTATGCTTGAGGAGTATTTAACTGTTATTTATTATTTCATAATATTGTGTACATTGAATTTGAATGTTTTCAAACTTACAATTTAAGTCAGAAAAAGAGAGAAATATGTACAGTTAGAGTCGCTACGTCATTATCTTGTGATGTAAAGCCTTAAAAATAATTTGGTTTGAAAATACCAATTAGTCCACAGTATCAGGGAGAAGTAATGCAATCTAAAAAAAATAATTTATGACTTTATTTGGAGTTTTTATTAATAAATAACTTGATCAGTTTTGATGCAATTAGTAAGATGCAGCATTTTAAACAAAATTTTGTCAGCGATTAGTTAGTGCGTTTGCAACACATATAATCAAACATATAACAACACTACCTAATTTTTCCATTAATCAAGAAGTCAAGATCAATAATAATAAGGGCTACCCATAGATGCAAGAACCTTGTAGGGAAAGAGCATCAAAATTCCTTTTATTTACTCGATACCTTACGTTCAGTTTTTCATCTTAGTTATTGCTATCTTTACTTCAAATTATAACCAAAATTTACTACCGTGATCCCCCACCTATCCATCCATCCGTCATTTTTGTTGAGATAATGAGGCAAGACGGAGCCGGCTACAGTTTTTCATTAGAAAGACAATGTTGCAAAAAGTGTCTAAATCTTTCATTCTCATTGGAGGGCGAAATGGTTTAGATGGGAGGTGGAGGGGAAGCAGGAGGTGCCTATTGCTTAATTACTCCTCCAAGAGATAATTAAGAGCCCCCTAAGGGATCTCTAAAACCCAGAGGGGGGGATGGAGGAAGGAGGTGTTGTTTATTGGTAGAAATTTTGCTAAACTTGGAGGAGAGTAGAAAGAAATAGATATATTGGTTAATTCACCCATTCTTTCATTCATTTTTATAATGTTGCGAATGTGAAATTACCGCCATAACATCCCTTTGAAAATGGAATCAAAATCAAATCAAGTTTTGAACCATAAATGAATAAACAGAATAAGAGAAGCAGGGCATCTGCAAACGTTTCCAAGAGGCTTGAAGTATTTATTGAGCTATCTAGTACTATATGAAGACACTGTGTAAACTCTTGATATTGTTAGAGAATGCAATAAAAGACGACTGAAACTTATGAGAATATGTGGTGTATATAGACTTGAAATAGTGAGAAATGTGGTGATATTTGGAATTCTTAAAAACAGTTACCGTAGGTATACGGATGGATCATTGCTGTGAGATGGTTCGATCATGTTGAGGGAATGGAAGACGGTAGGTCGGGGAAATGAACTTTTATTTAGAGAGTGGGATTTAAAAAGTACTGGATAAATGGAACTGATGAAGATATAAAGATGAAGGGTCATAGTAACCAAGAAGAGAAAAAGTATATGGAAGATATAGGTTCATGACACAGTGAGAAAGAGGATTCAAATAATGCTGATGAGCTTTCTGTATGAAAAGAAGAAGCGACTAATGAAATTCTGTCCAAGGTGTGTATATATATATATATATATATATATATATATATATATATATATATATATATATAGTATATACATATATATATATATGTATATATATATATATATATATATATATATAATGTATATATATATATATATATATATATATATATATATATATATATATATATATGCATTAATCTATAAATGTTTAATTACCAGTTCGCTCTTCCTCGGAAATAATATTTTGTATATATATGTTGACCGAAGGGGAATTATATTTGAAAAGAAGTTCTCATCAACATAAATCCCATCCGGTAAACATATAGTATATACGTATTATATCCGAGATAGAGCGAATTGGATATTAAACGGCGCCTGTTACTTAAAGTTTGTATATAAATGACGGTCATGTGATAAAAATTCATGCACACACTTATACACGTGTTTTTGTATGTATGTATGTATGCATATATAGGTGCATATATGTGTTTGTGCACGCGTCTACGCCTGCATACGTGGGCATGTGTATATGAAAGTGTGTGTTTGCGTATATGTATTGTCGGAACAAAACTTGACAACCCTGAGGAAGTCCTGTCGAACTATGATTGACAACAATAAAAGTTTCAAGAGCAATTATATTAAACTCTATGTCCAACACGACAAACTTGAGCATGGCCTAAGTACCGTTGTTATCAAAGTCATGTCAGGTATTCTGTATTACTGTTATGATGAATAAGTATCTCCCTAATGACAATAAAATCATGATAATGTTGATTTGGGAATGTGTATCGTTTTAGTCACAAAATTTTGTCCGCTTCAAGATGTTTGGAAATCCAAAATCGGATCAAGAATTAACTTAGTAAAAACTTTTCAGAATGCCTGGGGATAATACTTCATGCTGACCGGATTGTTGGGACACTGACGATAAAAGTTGGTTTTAAGTCGTAGCTCCGGTTCGCTCTTTTTAAGGAAACTGTCTTGGCGTTTCAACCAAATTGTTTTAGATTTCAACTTTGATCTTTCCCTTGCTTCTGTTAAGGAAGGTAATCATCACTTATTTTGAAACGGTACAGAACGCGGAGTTCACTTATGTAAAAAAAAAAAAAAAAAAAAAAAAAAAAAAAAAAAAAAATATAGTCAAAGTTACCGCTAGTCTAAACATTTATTCAATGAAAAAAACCCACATTATATTCTCTATTGGC
The DNA here is from genome assembly GCF_015104395.2 of Macrobrachium nipponense. Classification (NCBI taxonomy): domain Eukaryota; kingdom Metazoa; phylum Arthropoda; class Malacostraca; order Decapoda; family Palaemonidae; genus Macrobrachium; species Macrobrachium nipponense. The sequence goes on along the minus strand of NC_061107.1, from coordinate 22,918,537 downwards.
CTATAGAGGACGAGAAAACGCTTGGATGAATATACTCTCTCTCTCTCTCTCTCTCTCTCTCTCTCTCTCTCTCTCTCTCTCTGAGTAATATAACATACCTATTAAATTGCATGAAAAATATTGATGATATTTAAATTTAGTATGTCACCGTGAAAAATGACCTCTAGCCAGAATAAAGGGGAAAAAAAGCCTATTCCTTAGAAATCAAAATGTTACCATAAATATGGAAAAGGTAACAAGTATAATAAGATCTTGTTCCCTTAAATAAATGATAGGATTGACCGTCGAATCCCTTAACATGAAGAGCTTCAAATCCAATTGAACAGCAAGAGTTGATAATCCGCCCCGAATTCATTCCTCTTTCTCCCAAACGTTCCATTTCCATACACGTTTACAATGGCTGATTTGAAAACTTCCTATCCTTTTCCTTCACTCGCCTACTTTTATCTTCCTTTCACTTCCTCTCTCTTTCTCCACTCCTTCCACCTGTTCAGCGTTACCTCTGTACCTTTGCAGGGCTTTAGTACTGGAACCCTTCTATTCATCTTCACGGGAACAAATGAATGTTCTGGGAAAGTGAAACTTTGCACTGCAGCTCCCGAATCCATCACAGTGGACAATTTGTCTTTTGGATGCACGAATACTCAACTGTGCTCCAGGCGAATCATGACATCCTCTCTCTCTCTCTCTCTCTCTCTCTCTCTCTCTCTCTCTCTCTCTCTCTCTCTCTCTCACACACACGCACAAGCTTTGTATTGTTAATCACTTACTGGGGTGACTCATATCGGTTATGTATAAGCAAAATAATGGATAGGAAAGTTAAAACCTCACGTGCTCTATAGAAATTTTTATGAATATTCTTACTTAATGTAGACATATATGCAAATACCCCACAGTCGTTTCAGCACAATACGTTAGAGTGAATACAACTGTGTTATATACACACGAAGAAAACAAATGCAGTATGTTTGTGTATGGTTACGTTTCTGTAGATGAATTACAATTATAGCGTTACGATGAATTATCGTCCAATAATTATTGGACATGTTGCATTTTATGACTGAGATGTTCAGTGGACTAATTATGTAAAGACGTCTAATGATTAAAATGTTCGCTCAACCTAATTATGTTATTAATCATTTATTGATAATGGATTAATCCTAATGACTTCTTGGGCGTTGATAATTCTGCCTTTTAAATTCTGGGTTATCTTGTTAGTTTGGCAAAAATTCCCTCGATTTTGTGTTGCTGGTTAAAGCATAAAGACAAGTACAAAAACACTTGAGATTGTGATACAAGCATGAAATTTTGCACAAGTGCTCATTTTAACTCGCACCTTTGTAAACTCTGGGTGTCCACGCAAAATTTCTATATGGACGCCACTTTTCAAGATGGCCGTTAGTTGTTTCGATTTCTGACACTTTGAGTAATCATAGTTGAAACAAATACATCAGTCATTACTTAGATAATATCTTCCCGGGTAGGAGAGTTAATAGAAGATATCACCAGAGCTCCTGCTACTATATTTACCATTGTGATAAAGATGGTGTACAAAACGGCCGTCATGAAACATTTTTTTATGACTCTGCAACTAAGAAGGATAGAGACATGAAATTTTTGTCTATGCCTACATTTATGAGGCCAGAGAATCTGTTTCTAGCATTGCTATTGGGCTATTACAAATATTACATCTTGGAAAGGGACCCCATAACGCTACTGAAAAGTATACACGTGGAATACCATAATAGAGTATGATAACAAGTTATCTTAACTATGTTCGAGCACTGTCCTTATTGTAAAGGCCAGTGAGACATACAAAATGGTGTGTCAGGTCTGTGCAATTGTGCAATTGCATCATCTGCACCTAGTTTTGCCAATAATTATAATTTGCCATCATTAAGTGTGTGAGCCCTCTCATGTAGTCTCCTGTTGAGATTCATGGTCATTACTTGACGAAGATCTGATACAGGTGCCATATTTAAAAACAAATGTCATGACTCATTCGACGCTGTTTAGTATGCTTTCCTTGTGGTTCATTACCTTCAAATGTAGTTCTTCGTTTTCTTGCACGGTCAAATTTTGCATTATAAAACATAACTCTACAGCTCTTGGTATTTTGCCATATTTTGTCACAGTGTTGACTCTATGCCAATGCATTCAACCAGCCGTTGTTGAGTCAAAGTTAGGTGACATTTCACCAGACTACTGGAACAATGGCATATTGGTTGAAATCACTGCATACCCATCATGTTCAGGATTGTGATGTACAGACTTCACACAGTTGGGAATGAATGTCCACCAGCCCAGTGTTTTTTCCACTAAAAAAACGAATCACAGAGCGTAATTCACACCTGGCGGGAGAAGCGAGTGGGAGCTCCATCTCTAAAGTCTGGCAAGCCAAGACTGAACGTTGCAGTTACACGCCAGTGACGCCGGATCCGGCGTAGCAGCGTTCCTCGCGACTGCAGCTCCTTGGGAACCTTATTTTACGGATCACCCCAATATATATATATATATATATATATATATAATTCTATATAGATATATAGAAAAAAAAAAATATATATATATATAATATAATATATATATCTATAAATATAATATAATATTTTAATATATATATATATATAGTATATATTCTATATATATATATATATATATATATTATATGATATATATATATATATATATATATAGTATATATATATAATTTATAATATTATACTATATATATATATATAATTTATAGCTATAATATATATATATATATATATATATATATACTTATATATATATATATCATAATATTTTACTAGCTAAGTGATATGGGACTATTAGGCAGCATTTGGAACAATAAACTACTAAACTACTCTAAAGCAAAGCTGGGTACAACATAAGTTAAGTAAAGAAAGATCAACTGACATTAAACCTCATACAGAGTTACACAGGAATGAAGTCACCATGTGCCCTGGTAGTGCACTGACCTTCACTCGTTTAACCTTAAACTATAGATAAAACCACCGCCTAAATTATTTTTAGGCATGCAAACTATTACAATGAACAGGATGACATGTATCCATGCCTACTGATTCTTGAGACGTGATTATTTAAGGATTTTCGATGCCATATTGGATGCCATCTTTCTTTATATATGGAATTTGAAATCTTTTAAAAGAAATACATTTTAATTTGCTTCTTCATTCTGCCTAGAATGTTTTTAACCAAAACAGATGCATGAAATCATGACTAGGGCATACGAGTCCTATGTTAAAACCTTGACCAGTGGCCTTCCTGAAAGTGGACACCCACTAATTTTAAAAAATTGGCCAATGGAGAAGATATGTACCAAACATTCATGCTGAAGTATTTTAGTGAGCAAATGATTTTATCTGCTGCACTATTAATCTCGATAAGGGGTGAAAGATTTCTTGTTGTAGTGGGGGTAAAGATAAACATGAAAAGGCAGAGGCGTAAATGCTTTTCAAAACTGGAGATCAAAGTAAATATAAAAGAACAAGAAAGAGAAGAGCTTAACCATGCTGTCAGTATTTGGGAAGCGTTGCCAGCTGCGTTTCGTTTTTTGATGAATGCATTTAATTACGCTCTACGTAAAATATGATTCGGTCCTATAAACTGCTTCTGAGCATTTATAACTACATTAATTTGTTGTGAATACTCACTCCAAAAATATGTGTATATATGTATATATATGTGTATAATATATACATATATATATCATACAGTTCGGAGGCCATTTTTATTATAGTATCCTCGCTTCAGACTTCTTTAATTGTACTTTCCACCTTCGTTTTATATTATTATTATAATTGGATAAATGGAGTAAAGAAATAATATATAAATCATTTATATATGTGTGTGTATATGTATGTATATATTTATTTATTTGTTTATTCCGTCTCTCCGGTAATTCGAAAGCATTGCCATGTCTCACTATTTTCCATGAATATATTTTTAAACCACTACCATTTCATAGTATAGGAATATATATAATCTTTTACGTTCTGTCGATACCCATCAACCACAAAAACCTCAACAGGTTGAGTATATTTACCTGCTGTGTTCTCCGATTAGATTTCTACATCACAACCTTTCACTCAGTGTTGGTAATTCCAGTACCTATTTAAAGTAATCTCAAAACTATAGGTATCTCTATATTTTTCAGCTCCTCAATCAGCGGTGTGTATATATTCGTAACTTAACCTCCATAAATATTTCTCTTTACTATTCGTCGTTTATTTTAAGACGCTGATCATTTCGCATCTTAATCTTATGACTTCTGTTTACCTCGAAGTTGCTCAAGAATGCGGATTTGTTTGACTTTTGGGACTCTCGAAGGCTACCAAGGATGTGCCCAGCTGAGTGATATTATGGGGATCGTGTGGCAGGAATGTTTGTGGATGTGCGAAAGTTAACCAAGTAATAATTCATGCTATTTATTTCGCTTAACTTGCGGTTAAATATACTAAGGAATGGTCAGTCAAAAGGACCTCAATTTTTTTATATATAGTAAAGGGAATCCCTCTGTCTCTGTTCACTGAGTTTATTTGATAATAGGTATTGGTCTTGACAGAGAGACTCAATTTGGTCGTGAGTAATAGAAAAAAAAGAGCGCACATTCCTTGAAATTCATTTTACCTCTCTAATGCCCTCAACTTAATTATTTTGAACTTCAAGTATTTCACTTTTGCAAACGGAGTTGAGAGAAAGAGAGAGAGAATCAATATATATATATATTATATATATATATATATATATATATATATATATATATATATATATAAATGTGTGTGTGTGAGTGTGTGTGTATGTATGTAAGTAATGGAGGCCCTCGAACAGCAAATCACTATCATTAACCAAACCGGAACCAATTATGTAATAATCATCATGTATTCTCTCTCTCTCGCTCTCTCTCTCTCTCTCTCTCTCTCTCTCTTCTCTGTTCTCTTTCTCTACTCCCCCCCCTCTTTGGGTCTACGATATGGGGCTAGCTTTTAGAAGTGTATTATAGATACTTATATACTATATAGTATATATATATATATATATATAATGTATATCTATATATGCATATGCTCATTGAAATTGAAAGTTCTTTCCGGGAAATATTAGCTTCATCGAAGCAATTAGGCATTTAGTGACCTAAAAAATCACACGATTAGAAGCTTTAGTTCAGTTCGTCCTCTACGTTGCATCAGATTTTACGTATGTGATTCAGTTTGTGATTGAGTCAATGGTCAGTTTTAATGGTCAGTTCGTTGTTGCAATCATTCTATTATGTGACATTTGGTTCATAAATCACTTCACTTATCATGTGCATTGTGTGAGATGTAATACTGCAAACTGAATCTTTTGATTTTTTGAAGTGTCCGCGATAAATTAATGTAGGATGAGAGAGAGAGAGAGAGAGACAGAGAGAGAGAGAGAGAGAGAGAGAGAGAGAGAGAGAGAGTGCGAAAGAGGGCATTACTTACATAGACATGGGGATAACTCAATTTTAAATTTCAGAATGCATCTTTAATCATTAGGTACATTGTAAGTTCACACTTGCATGTTCGGCATGTTATGCATGCGCATGAGAGAGAGAGAGAGAGAGAGAGAGAGAGAGAGAGAGAGAGAGAGAGAGAGAGAGAGAGACTGTGCTTGCACACAAGTTCAATTCAATATTTTTTGGATTTTGTTTAACTGCTACGTACTCTGTTACCTTCGGCTACAAATGCATGCCTTTCTATCATGTTTTGTGCATATGAGAGAGAGAGAGAGAGAGAGAGAGAGAGAGAGAGAGAGAGAGAGAGAGAGAGAGAGAGATTCCAAGTTGCCAAAGTCAGACCACGCACTCGAAGATTCAATATGCAGTGAATCAGAGGCATATTTTCATAATCTCGAAGTCACTCATGTTCCTTTACGACTGTTGACTTGTTTTGCGAAGGGAAAGGTCGCTTCGGCCGGAGGAAGTAAAATTTATGTCGTGTCTGAAGACCTCGTAATCGTTAGATTAATGCTGCAATATGCAGGGAGGAAAAGGCGAGATGTAAAGGTACGAAAGAATCTTAGCTCCTCAAGGCTTTCTGGCCCATGCCAAGAGGAGACCAAAGGTTTCGGTTTTCTCGAAGTTCCACTTTTAGATCCTCGTATCTCATTCCTATCTGGCCTCTTTATCTTGCTATCCAACCGCTCCAACTCCCTGTTTTCACTGTACCAAGCGCTGGACGACTGAAATTCCATAAATTACCGTCATCAGTAATATATGGTATGAAACTAGTACGTACTTAATATAAGTGATGAGCAGCGAAGAATATTTTACAAAGAAATTCTTATTTTTCATAATCAATCTTATCTACTGCACGAACCAGACTGGTAAATTCTTTTCATCTTGATTAAATGAATATGACGTTTGTGTGGCGATATTATACATATATATATATATATATATATTATATATATATATATATATATATATATATATATATATATATATACATATATATAAGAAGGTAAAATGCACAGGCAATTTAATACCCATCTGTGGCCTAGGGAAAAAACAAGAGACGTAACCTCAAAGATAGCATTATAATACCTTGTGCAAAAGCAGAACTTACATGAAACAGGAATAATCGACACAACTGGACTCCAACGGTTTGCCATTGAAGGGAAACAAATCCCTCCACGGGGGTTTTGTATGATTATAGCTGTAATACTAATTGAATCATGTATCGGCCAAATATTGGGTTCTCTGTGGGAAGTCTTCGACGTGTAGTATATTAAGCATTTACTATGGGATCTATTTTTATATTTATGTCAGTGGTCCACTTCAGTAAAAACCGTTGACCAGTCACCCCCTTCGATATAATTTTGTAATTTGGTCAGGTACTGTAATTCAGTAAACACCGTAGTCGACCGAAAAGTTTACTTTTCGTAAATGAAGGGATAGACTGAATAGTGAGACCTTAGGCTGGAGTTTCAACACCGTATTTCTAGGAGTGGGAATCCTGGCGAATAGCATAAAGAGGTATTTGGATGCAGCATACATTCCAAAATCTTTCAAGGAAAATCTGCAAAACAGATATTAACATGAAAGTAAACCTGTGATAATTCCCCTCATTTAATAATATGTATTCCATACAAAGAATATTTCTTTCAAATTGTACTGTTTGGAACAAACTAACGATCATTTGATTGTTTATTTGCTTGTCTTCATACTAAGTATAATTTGCATTTTATAATTGTAAGCGTCATTCGCTTTCAGATCTTTCCACATTATACCATTCCTGCTCTGACCAAGTTATGGTATGATCTTCCTAATATTGTTATTGAATTGGTTGATCTTTAGAATTTAGAAATGCACGAGTGTGGTGGAGGCTAATGTAAGTCTCACTGTGCGAATTGTAATTTTGAAAGTAAATTTTTTGTTTTTCTCTGTTTGTTTCTTTTTCATAGTTTATTCTATACATTTTTCTGTGTTGGGCTGTTTCCTGTCATGGCAGGAGGATAATAATAATAATAATAATAATAATAATAATAATAATAATAATAATAATAATAATAATAATAATAATAACTGAAGGGATAAAGCTACCAGATGGGAGCAACATCAAACACACAGATGAGACAGGATACACATACCTGGGAATAATGGAAGGAGGGGATATAAAACACCAAGAGATGAAGGACACGATCAGGAAAGAATATAAGCAGAGACTCAAGGCGATACTCAAGTCAAAACTCAACGCCGGAAATATGATAAAAGCCATAAACACATGGGCAGTGCCAGTAATCAGATACAGCGCAGGAATAGTGGAATGGACGAAGGCAGAACTCCGCAGCATAGATCAGAAAACCAGGAAACATATGACAATACACAAAGCAATACACCCAAGAGCAAATACGGACAGACTATACATAACACGAAAGGAAGGAGGGAGAGGACTACTAAGTATAGAGGACTGCGTCAACATCGAAAACAGAGCACTGGGGCAATATCTGAAAACCAGTGAAGACGAGTGGCTCCAGAGTGCATGGGAAGAAGGACTAATAAAAGTAGACGAAGACCCAGAAATATACAGAGACAGGAGAATGACAGACAGAACAGAGGACTGGCACAACAAACCAATGCACGGACAATACATGAGACAGACTAAAGAACTAGCCAGCGATGACACATGGCAATGGCTACAGAGGGGAGAGCTAAAGAAGGAAACTGAAGGAATGATAACAGCGGCACAAGATCAGGCCCTAAGAACCAGATATATTCAAAGAACGATAGACGGAAATAACATCTTTCCCATATGTAGGAAGTGCAATACGAAAAATGAAACCATAAACCACATAGCAAGCGAATGCCCGGCGCTTTCACAGAAGCAGTACAAAAAGAAGCATGATTCAGTAGCAAACGCCCTCCACTGGAACCTGTGCAAGAAACATCAGCTACCTTGCAGTAATAAGTGGTACGAGCACCAACCAGAGGGAGTGATAGAAAACGATCAGGCAAAGATCCTCTGGGACTATGGTTTCAGAACGGATAGGGTGATACGTGCAAATAGACCAGACGTGACGTTGATTGACAAAGTCAAGAAGACAGTATCACTCATTGATGTCGCAATACCATGGGACACCAGAGTTGAAGAGAAAGAGAGGGAAAAAATGGATAAGTATCAAGATCTGAAAATAGAAATAAGAAGAATATGGGATATGCCAGTGGAAATCGTACCCATAATCATAGGAGCACTAGGCACGATCCCAAGATCCCTGAAAAGGAATCTAGAAAAACTAGACGCTGAAGTAGCTCTAGGACTCATTCAGAAGAGTGTGATCCTAGAAACGGCGCACATAGTAAGAAAAGTGATGGACTCCTAAGGACGCAGGATGCAACCCGGAAGCCCACACTATAAATACCACCCAGTCGAATTGGAGGACTGTGATAGAGCAAAAAAAAAAAAAAAAAAATAATAATAATAATAATAACAATAATCAACTAAGGAACCTCCGTGACGAGGCTAAAATATCGACAATAAAAGCCACAGTAGTGTTAAAATTTATTACTGTACATTGTTAAAAAATGTTAGCAATGTACAATAATATATATTAACACTACTATGGCTTTTAATTGTCAGTAATAATAATAATAATAATAATAATAATAATAATAATAATAATAATAATAATAATAATAAGTAGACGAAGACCCAGAAATATACAGAGACAGGAGAAAGACAGAAAGAACAGAGGACTGGCACAACAAGCCAATGCACGGACAATACATGAGACAGACTAAAGAACTAGCCGCCCCCCCCCCCCCCCCGATGACAATTGGCAATGGCTACAGAGGGGGAGAGCTAAAGAAGGAAACTGAAGGAATGATAACAGCGGCACAGATCAGGCCCTAAGAACCAGATATGTTCAAAGTACGATAGACGGAAATAACATCTCTCCCATATGTAGGAAGTGCAATACGAAAAATGAAACCATAAACCACATAGCAAGTGAATGCCCGGCACTTGCACAGAACCAGTACAAAAAGAGGCATGATTCAGTGGCAAAAGCCCTCCACTGGAGCCTGTGCAAGAAACATCAGCTACCTTGCAGTAATAAGTGGTACGAGCACCAACCTGAGGGAGTGATAGAAAACGATCAGGCAAAGATCCTCTGGGACTATGGTATCAGAACGGATAGGGTGATACGTGCAAATAGACTAGACGTGACGTTGATTGACAAAGTCAAGAAGAAAGTATCACTCATTGATGTCGCAATACCATGGGACACCAGAGTTGAAGCCGAAAGAGAGGGAAAAAATGGATAAGTATCAAGATCTGAAAATAGAAATGAAGGTATGGATATGCCAGTGGAAATCGTACCCATAATCATAGGAGCACTAGGCACGATCCCAGATCCCTGAAAAGGAATCTAGAAAAACTAGAGGCTGAAGTAGCTCCAGGTCTCATGCAGAAGAGTGTGATCCTAGAAACGACAAAAAAAAAAAAAAAAAAAAAAAAAAACGGCAGACATAGTAAGAAAAGTGATGGACTCCTAAGGAGGCAGGATGCAACCCGGAACCCCACACTATAAATACCACCCAGTCGAATTGGAGGACTGTGATAGAGCAAAAAAAAAAAAAAAAAAAAAAAAAAAAAAAAAAAAAAAAAAAAAAAAAAAAAAAAAACAAAAAAAAAAAAAAAAAAAAAAAAAAAAACTAATAATAATAATAATAATAATAATAATAATAATAATAATAATGAAATATGCAGTTATGATAAATAAGAACCATAATTTAAATTCTAATATATTACCATTGTCTTCATGATTCATGTAATCTTAATTATTTGAAGAAGAGAAAAATCTCTTCGTCTGAGTTTGAAAACGCTCTTGTTCTCTTTCATCTATGTTCTGATTTCTCTCGGATTTTCTCAGTCCCAGACATCAGATCTTTGCCCGAGGAAAGACTTGTAACATATCAGTATTTGAAAACCGCTGTGAAATACCTCCATTTCAGTATCGTGTCAGGAAAATACTATTCACACACACACACACACACACACAGAGAGAGAGAGAGAGAGAGAGAGGAGAGAGGAGGAGAAGAGAGGAGCGAGAGAGAGAGAGAGAGAGAGAGAGAGAGAGAGAGAGAGAGAGAGAGAGAGAGTCTGGCTGGTTAGGTGGGCGGTTGTGCAATTCAACGGGCAATGGGTTTTCCAACAACTGTTAATTTTTTTTCTAGAACAAGTAAAAGAAGGAAAAATCTGTCTTAGAGTAAAATTGCAAGAATTATATTGAATGGATGTGTATTTCTAATTTTATTGAGAATTCAGATAATTATGTCTTTCTACCAATCATTCCGCCATCTGAAAAATTAGTTTATTCTTGCTTATTGCTTCTAGGAATTATCATAATCACCATGATTGTTATATGAATAGTTTTCTATTTTCATTATACCTCTTTACCCTTTTAATGAGTATTTCCAGTAGATGAAGTGATTTGTTATCAAGCGTTGATTCGGTGATATAAAATGCAAACTTAACCTGCAACTTTTGTCCAATATATATACCTATTATTAAAGGGGCTTTTCCCTGTTAAAATGTGCAGCAACACACACACACATACACACACACACACACTCACACACACACATACACACACACACACACACACACATATATATATATATATACAATATATATATATATATATATATATATATATATATATATATATATATACGTATATATATACCTATTTTTAAAGGAGCCTTTCCCTGTTAAAATGTGCAGCAACATTACTGTTTACACTTTAAACGCGACAAAACTGTTTTAAATTCAAACCATGTCTTCCCGGAAGTCACGAATTGCAAAGGAAGGATATGAGACCTGAGACATGAAAAGCAAATGAAAAGAGATGGAAGAGCCGTGAAATGATAACAAAAGGCTTAAAAGAGATTTGGTAGGAAAATACAAGAAATGTTCGTGATGTTATGAGTGAGAGCAATGTGACATATAGTACACTGAATATAAAACGGAAGGGAATAAAAATCTAGGAGATATGAATCAATATATAAAATCCATAAGGTAAAACGGATACAAGGTTTTAAGATATTTGTAGCATGAAAAGACTTATGACGTATTCTAGATGAAAAAGGTTTGGGATGTGAGGTAGGTTATATTAAGTTTTAAGATCAAGTATATGTGATGTCAAATTTATAATTTAAGTCAGGTTGTGAAACAGAAACATATGTAAATATCGAAAATTCTGTAAGCCTAGTAGAACATAAAACTTGGGAGAGAATTGAAATGACAAACTCAAAAATTAATGAGATATGAAACAGGAGAAATCAAACCTGAGTCCCAGTGTTATGTGATGAAAGAATTTTTTTTTTTTTTGAGAAGTTCGAATTTTAATGATCACTAATTATCATAATTTCGTGACGGTATCGAGCTTCTTATTTTATCGTATCTTTTTCTCATTTGGACCTCTCTGAATTGAGTTTGGAGGAAAGTTTTTTTCCCTTTGAATTCATGTTTCTAGATTTGTTTTCTCAAAAGTTCACATAAGTCTGCTTTCACTCTCAATTTGCTAACCGCTCCTCTTTATTAAATCATTTTGGCGCTGCATTCGTAAGGAAGCGAGAACGGGAAAAAGTGAGAGCTGGAATTCTGATATTGCTTCAGTGGAGACAAAAACAGACCCATAGATGTCGGGAATGAGGAAAAGATGTGGTAAGAATTGGCGTAAACTCTCGAAAATACAGAGGAAAAACAAGTCCATAACCGTGGACAGAGGAAGAAAAACTTACGGCGATTTATAATTGGAACACAAACACTCAAGATAGAAAAGGCTTCCTTATATGTTATAGCTCTTAGTAACAAACCCAAGACAATGTAAAAAAAGCTGTTATTATAAAACTCGACAAATGTAAAAAAACTGCTATTATAAAACTCGACAAAACTGCGGGAATTAGAAAATGGGGACTTAAGATCAGATTCCGCAAGTAGGTACCCTCGACTTAAGGGGACAAGAATGAGGAAATCGAATATGTTAATCTGACAAATGGAACTGGAGACGGGAGGTTGTGTAAGGGAAGGTTCTGATAAGCCAAAATGTTTTAAGATTTTGATTTCCTTCATAACTTGGAATTCAGACGATTACGGTTTTCATTAAAGAATACTTTTTAATTTATATAACTTACGTTCCTTATAATATTCAGAATCCATCATTGAAGTTTTCTCTTTCTGTCTGACTGGAAAGGAAATCTTAACTGTTGTTACTTGAGATTCAGGTAGGTTCCTTCCAGTAGTCTGCCGCAGGTAGTATTGTACTTTGGAAATGAAATGGTTGAGTGAGTCCTCTTCTCGTGACTGTTTATTCGAAACGGGCAAGATTCTTTCCATTCTTTGCAGATGGTTTTCAAATATCTATGAAGTAAAAAATATTTTGTATATCAGCTGAATGAATATTACTTTTTAAGAGCCCTTAAATATTTATTAGGAATCAAGATGCTGTGTATTTAGAGTACAAAGGCAGTTGCTATAACAGGAATGTATATACCAAACCAAGTCCCATGACTAGAAAAAAGAGAAACACATATCGCTAAGAAAATTTAGATTTCAACGAATACGAAAAAGTACAGTCTCCTGGTGAATTATTTCCTTCTATTTCATGCACGTCTTTGCAGCACAATTTTCATTTCGTTATTTTATCTAAAAAAAATGACTTGCGAGTTAGTGAAAAGGTTTTTTTTTTCAGATTTTCATCGGTTACTCATTCTTGTTACCAAATAATCATTATCATCATTATACATATATGCGCTGTGTAAATAAATAAAACATATATTTAGAATTATGAATACTTGAAAACAGCGTGAAAATTTAAAACTTGTTTTCCAAATAAAACTTGACGTCCCCACTCGCTTGTTTTCAGTGAAATGGAATGTGGACTTTGGAAAAATAAGGGAAGAGGGGAAAAATATTGTTTTTTCCAAACATAATTCCATTTGACTCCGACTTAGAGATTTACCATCATTTATTTCCTTTTACATTTAGATATGCAAATGCTTATATATATATATATATATATATATATATATATATATATATAATATATATATATATATATATATATATATATATACATACATGCATGCCATCTCTCTCTATTCCTGCTGACCATTCATCAGGAAATCAGGGTTTCAATAAATTGTGTTTTTAGCAATTTAAGGACCCTGTCAGGTTGGTTGAAAAGTCAAGGCATTCGGTAAGAGTTATTCTGACTGTTCAAGAGCGTTTGTTATATTTCAACCTAAACAAAAATGAACATATAAACTAAGGTATCTTTGACTTGTTCGTTATGACTTTAATAAAACACACACAAACAAACAAACCAAAAAAGAAAAGAAAAGAAAAAAGAAAAGGAGGCTAGACCAGCGTGAGAATACTAGGATCCAAAACTCATTTGAACCAATAGAGATTTTAAATCCTTGGTAACAGAAGAATAGTTTTCAATAAAGTTTTTTAGCCACTCGTCGACTTATTCGTAAAGGCTCAAACTAATTCTCTAAACCTGACTCAAAATGTTTTAGCTATTTTTAGGCAGAATTAATTGGCAAAATTACTGCAAGAATTAGCATTTAAAGTTGGCGGTAAGCTTATAGTTCGACCTTGTATCGAAAATTTGATGAACAGTGGAGAGGAGGGTTTATAGAAAACGAAAAAATAGGAATTTGAATTTGCATAATCATCGCAAAATCAAGTATTGATTAAGTGTTCATCATGCTGGTATAGTATTTAATGAAATTATTCATACACACACAAGTCAATATAAGATTTTATATATATATATATCATATATATATATATATATATATATATACTATTGATAAATTTATATATATATATATATATATATATATATATATATATACACACACACATATATATATATATATATATATATATATATATATATATATATATATATATATATATATGCTATTGATAAATTTACAATTTAATCTGAACGTTAATCAAGAGAAGAAATAAAACATTAACGTCCTTTAAAAGAGTCTTTTTAATTTCGCCGAACGTAATAATAACAAATAACCACATATTAAGTTAATATTTGTGAATGGGAAAGTGGGCTAGGGCAAGAATTACGATGCTTTTCATGACCTGAAACACCTATTTTTTTCCAGCTCTTAATTATTTTTTAGGAAGCTCATCCTCTGTATACTAACCCTTATAAAGTAACTATTTGATATTTGAGTTTTTAGTGAGTTTCTTAATAAAAAAGATGAAAAGATTCTAGTAAGTCAGTTAAAAACAAAGTTTTTTCTTTATTTTTAGCATGAAGCTTATTTCAATCTTCAGTGTAATAATAATAATTGCTAAGTTCAGTACTTGTTTATTTCTGTCGATCTTCTGAGTTCCTGAGGTCCTTTATTCCTCACACCGTTGGATTGTGGAATAAGCTCACCAAGTTCGCTGCCCCCCTAGCCAATGTGGAATCAGAGGAATTTATGTCTAGGGATTAGAAATTCATTTCTCGATATGATGTGATTTGGATCCCACAATAAGCTGCAGGTCTCGTTGCTAGGTAACTAATTGGTTCGGACCAGACCGAGGAGAGCTGTTAATTAGTTCAGTGGTCTGGTTAAACTGAGATATACTTAACTTTTTATTTATTTGTTTATTAATTTTACAATTTATTTTTTCTAAATTAGTAACTACTTTATTCTTTCCATATTTCCTGTTACCTTCTGTTATTTCTTTTCACATAGACACCATATTCGTTGGAAGCTTGAATTTTAGGTCAGTGGTCCCTGTGGCCTGGTTCCATATTAATGGGATTTATCTTCTGAATAATAATAATAATAATAATAATAATAATAATAATAATAATAATAATAATAATAATAATAATAATAATAATAATAATAATATTTTGTTAAAGATGATGGCAGCATCAGTAGAATTGATTTTATATATGGTCTTTTCAATTCTTCTTATTATTCTCTTCTCATCAGGGCTGATATTTGCTAATAGCTGGCCGATGTTCATATCTTGGTTAAAGAAATGTTTTCTAAAAATACTAATTTATTGATATGATAGCAAAAGTGGCGTATGGTCACCGTAGGGTTAACAAATCTTAGTCTAAGGGCGTAACGCAATTCCAACGTTTCCAACCGTATCATCGGTTCATTTTCAAGGAAAGGTGAGCGTGAACTGATTGGAATGGGTTGTTGTTGTTGTTGTTGTATTAAGCCAACACTTCTTGTTGGCATGGGCCTTTCCCTTGTTCGGCCCGTAGGTAATATGAAAAGATTCATTAGGTTTATGGTTAGTTGCATGAAATTGGAAATATTTTTAGTTGTAGAGATAGGAGTGAACAGGGGAAGGATGATGGTGTCAGTAAGAGAGGGCCATCATGTCATATTGTAGTAGAAGTTTGAAAGAATGTAAGGCTTTCGAATATTATAGAAGCTGTGCAGATGGGGTTGTCCAACCCTTTACTCCCTTGGGTCCCTGCGGGAGGATTTCAGTGGTAGGTAAAGTTTAAAAGACTGATAGTGGGAATGATGGGATGGAAGAGCCTTGACAGTGAGGGGATGTGATGAGGGTGATTGATGTTACTTTTAGTTTATTTATCTTGGTGGAGGTAGGTCGTAGAGCATCTGGGCATGCCTTTCTAAGTTTTCAATGATTGTTTTTGTGACTGTGGCAGCTGCATGCTCAGAATCTTGTGCAAGTAATTCAATTTTTGCTGCACCTCTTAGCTGTGCTGTTTCTCTGCATTCCAGCAGGTAGTGAAGGAGTGGTTGCTGTGTTTCTTCTTGACAGTGTTCACATGGTCTGACACTGTTTTCCACGATTTCCCAGCAGGCTTTATATCCTAGCCTGAGTCTGTGGATGATCACAGCAAGTTTTCTTGGTGTGTGCCTGTCTATGGGAGGAGGCACTAGATCTGTCGATGTCTTATACCATCTGGCAGACGGTGAGTTCTTTTCTACCCACACAAGATGGTCTTTTAGCAAGTTTTCTTTGCAGAGTGGTTTCATTGCATTCTTGATTTTTTGCAGTGCAGGTCTTATATGTATTTGCACTCTGTCAATGTGTTTTGTAGTTTTGGCTAGCCCATCGGCCCTCTCGTTGCCTGGAATTCCTATGTGACTGGGTATCCAGTTTAAGGTGACAGGTCTTCCTCTTTCGCTGTGCTGATGCAGCAGTGTTTTAATTCCAGCCAGCATTGCCTTGTTTTCTTTATTTTTCTGTTGTTGCAAGGCTTGGGGTCGTTCGGCGGTATTTATTGTGTCCGAGGTGCTCTGTCTGATGAGCGCTGCATTTTCATTGGCTAAACAGAGGATTAAGTCCCTGAGTCAAGCGGTCTTGCAGAGGTGGAAGCTCGCACTGTTCTTCGCGTGTGGACGCTGGAGACTGGGAGCGTAGTATTGGGCAGGGGCACCTGATTGGTCCGTTCGATCGGCTCTATGGTGCTGGCGGGCGGCGCCCTACGCGCCACCGTCGGGAGGAGTAAAGTCTCTTGAGTGGTGTTGAGGCTGGGTCTCTCCTTCCTGATGTGTAGGGCCTCCAAGAGGCGGAGGCGACGGTGGTCTGCCGCCTTATCAATAATTCCGATGTTAGGAATAATGTCCTTCCGGGTTATCCTGGTATTGTGGACGTTTTTTGCATGGTTATGGATGGCGCCTTCCTGAGCGTGGCAGGATATCCTCTTGGAAAATTGTATCGTTGTCATACCCATGTAGGCGAACTTCTACATGGGTGCTGTGGAGCGTCGGGTATTCACCACCATCAAGGAACCGTCTATGTACGTCCGATATATTGACGACACCTTCATCAGTGCCAACACGGTGGAAGAAATAGAGCGCGAGCGACAAGCTTTCCATGACCACAGCAGACTCAACTTCACCATCGAGCATTGCCGTGACCATCGCCTCCCCTTCCTTGACGTCCTCGTTGGGCAAAAAGAAGAACGCTTCGTAACACAAGTGTATACGAAACCAACGAACTTGCCCAAGTTTTAATTAACAACAGGTATTCCAACCGGGACGTCGCAAAAGCCATTCACAGAAATATCGATAAGTGGTACCAGCAGGAGCCTCGCCCCGCCGCCCTTGAAGACGTCACTCTCTTTTACAAGGGAGTATTTCACAAGAAATACAAAGAGGACGAACGAACCCTTCGTAACATCATCAAAAGGAACATCTCCCCCACGGACCCTGCGAAAAAAGTAAAATTGATCATTTACTACAAAAGCAAGAAGACCAGTGGCATGATTACGAAAAACAATCCAGCCTCCGTGATGCAGGACCCTCTCAAGAAAACTAACGTTGTCTACCAATACAAATGCCCTGTCCGGGAATGCCCCGGCGCCTACATAGGAATTACAATGATGCGATTTTCCAAGAGGATATCCTGCCACGCTCAGGAAGTCGCCATCCATAACCATGCAAAAAACGTCCACAATACCAGGATAACCTAGAAGGACATTATTCCTAATATCGGAATTATCGATAAGGCGGCAGACCACCGTCGCCTCTGCCTCTTGGAGGCCCTACACATCGGGAGGGAGAGACCCAGCCTCAACACCACTCAAGAGACATCACTCCTTCCGACGGTGGCACGTAGGACGCCGCCTGCCAGCACCATAGAGCCGATCGAAAGGACCAGTCAGGTGCTCCTGCCCAATACTATGCTCCCAGTCTCCAGCGTCCGCACGCAAAGATCAGTGCGAGCTTCCACCTCTGCAAGACTGCTTGACTCAGGGACTTAATCCTCTGTTCAGCCAATGAAAACGCAGCGCTCATCAGACAGAGCACCTGGGACACAATAAATACCGCCGAACGACCCCATTCCAATCAGTTCACGCTCACCTTTCCTTGAAAATGATCTGATGATACGGTTAGAAACGTTGGAATTCCGTTACGCCCTTAGACTAAGATTTGTTAACCCTACGGTGACCATACTCCACTTTTGTAATCATATCAATAAACTAGTATTTTTAGAAAACATTTTTTTAACCAAGATATGAACATCGGCCAGCTATTAGCAAATATCAGCCCTGATGAGAAGAGAATGATAAGAAGAATTGAAAAGACCATATATAAAATCAATTCTACTGATGCTACCACCATCTTTAACAAAATATGTTTGAGAGAGGGTCTCCTACCTTCAAATAATAATAATAATAATAATAATAATAATAATAATAATAATAATACCACCACCATGGGACACCAGCGTAGAAGAGAAAGAGAGAGGGCCTGAAAATAGAAATAAGAAGGATATGGGATATGCCAGTTGAAATTGTACCCTTATTCATTGGAACACAAGGCACAATCCACAGATCCCTGAAAAGGAACATGGAAATACTAGATGCCGAAGCAGCACACATAGTGAGAAAAGTGATGGACTCCTAAGGAGGCGGGATGAAACATGGAACCCATCACTATTAAAAAAAAAAAATTTAATTTTATTGTTCCCATTTCCATTCAAACAAAAATGTTTTCCCAAATCGTACAACTAAATACATTCAATTCCCTTCATATTATTGCTACTGTGGTTATTAACACAGAAATTGATCATTACTCAATGAAATGAGACGGAATTCTCATCATCTCTGATCGTGAATGTTTTTCTCTTGTCCCCTCACTCTTGCCAAATTAGTTCTCCGCCATTATCTCCGCGCAAATGTGTTATCTCCTATGTTTCTATAAAAGACGGGAAAATGATAGAGAGTGATAGCGTATATTGAGATCTGTTCCCTTAGGCCAAACCAACTCTGAGGATCCAATGTCATCTTGTAAGATTTTAGGTCTGATGATTATGTCTCATAAAAATACGATTCGATTCACTATTACTCCAAGGTTATATATATTAGAAAGTAAAGAATAACCACATCTTTGATTGGTGTCGTGTTTCTGATGGAATCATAACCAACAAAAAATAATATTATGAAAATTAAATTATGTAAAATTAGTTGGAGGATCTAAAGTAGCATCATCACTACCTTTCTTTACACATGTACGAAATATGTTTGTTAATAACACCTTCAGCCTTTTTGCAAATTTCGTCAATATTCGTATTAGTGATTTGATTAACACCATCCTATTATTCCATATCTATTTCAAACCTGTGACAGATCTCATACTTACTTGTGAGAAGGTAAAAACACTCTTTACAATCCATCTTTTAATAACTATTGACATCCATACCAGAATATTCTCACAACCAGTAACATAACTACTAAATACAATACATTGTAGGCAAGTAATTTACATTAATGATTCTATAGAGGTTTTTAATTCATGCACACTGTACATTACGGTTTTGAGAACTTTTAGGAGTAGTGGAAAATTATACCTTGAATAATTTAGTATACGTATTTTGGTATAATTATTTCCAGCTGTAAGAATGTAGAAATAATATCGTTGCATTTCGCGGCTGGAAACTCTCTCTTCTCAGTGTCCTTCAGACTGGGAAT
>NC_061107.1:22883542-22893542 GCF_015104395.2 Macrobrachium nipponense | reverse complement strand
TGCATATTGCTTGTAAATCTGTTATCCTAACAATATCGAAAATGGAAACATCATTATGGGACAACTGTGATACAAATTCAGACGAACAGGCAAGCGGACATTCAAATGACTCATAATGCGCACGCAGCAGAAAAATAAATAAAATAGAATAAAATAAAATAAAATACAAAATAAAAAGGCTGGCATTTAATAGAACTCCATAAATGAGGAAAATAAGATTCCAGAAGCAGATTGTGCAAATTTGCTCGAAAGTAGGAAAGCGGAAATGGATAAAACCCGGCCTTTGTCAATCTTTCTAATGGAATTGTAGATGGAACGCCATATGAGAGTTCCCAGAGGAGGAAGGCTTTGTAGAATTAAGCTCTTTAAAACCGCTTGAATCCTTTTAGAGTTTCGGGTGATGATGAGTAGAGTTAGTGACAGTAGCGACAGTTTGGTCTTATTTGGATGTTAGCTATTATGTGAAGAGAGAAGAGAAACAGAGAAAGATAATTAGAATTAATATAAACAGTAGCTGAACTGTTTTGTTTGATGTTAACAGTTTTGCTGTAACGAGAGAGAGAGAGAGGAAGAGAGAAATGATTAGAATTACTAACAGTACGTCCGTACGGTTTTACCTGGATGTTAGCTATTATGTGAAGAGAGAGAGAGAGAGAGATTTTTCGTTAATTTTTATGATTGTTGTACTTCAGTAACAAATGGAAGTGATTTTTTTGTGTGTGGAAGAGATAACACTTAAAGCAAAGTTTCCAAGATCAGAATCACTCCATGTGCAAACTTCTTTTGAAATTTGTGGTAATGACAATAAATATCCTCAATGTATGTCATCTTTTATTATAATTGTTATAATGTTATTATTGTTACTGTAATTATTGATAGATCTGAAGGGATAGCATCATGAGAGGGTCTGGCATATTAGTTCAGGATGTATATTTTAAAAAAGAAATTAGTCAAAGAGGGATTTTATAGTTTATGATACCGTCAAGTTCTGCTTGGGAGAGATGACGTAAGGGAATGTTGCATTTCAAGATTTCATTAGCGCGAGGTGCAGACGGTAGTGATTTATGTAACATGGGCATATGGATATATAAATAAATATCAGTATATATAGTATTCCGTATTCTAAATTTTACAGAATTGCTGTGTAGATTTAGTACTCTATGAAATCCAGATTTATTTCTGGGTTGCAGCCAAAATGTATAGGTTCATCCAAGATATTTGATGAGGATCCTAAAAAAAGTACGGAAATCATTTAGCTATGTATTTGATTACTGCTTTGCCATTTTTAAAAAGTATTGTATGTCGACAACGCATTGCTAAATGCACCACCATCGAGCCAATATGTACAGAGAAAAAATACAGAAGATAAAGAAAGGTGCTGTTTAAAATATAAATATTAATTAGGGGTTTATCCACCATCGTTTATCTAGAAAAGCGAAATCGTTGATAAGTTGCATAGAAAACCAAGCAAGTTGTGCCTTAACACCGATGACCAATAGTAGATATAATAACGAAATAATTATTTTTTAGGCATATATTTTTTTTTAGATTTTGAAACATCATTCACAAGGATATTCTGTTCGTAGCTTCACATTAGGTTTTCTTCACTTAGTAAATCAGTGAAAATACGAAAGTCGAAAAACACCAGCAACGCTTTGGAACTTCTCTGGCGTGGTACAGAACATAATGGGTCTTGATGTGAATTGTTATATGAGACATGTGACGTGTCAAGTTGTCATCCTGGAGGAGCAATTAAGTAGTTCTTCGAGAGCGCAAACTGATATGAATGTCAGGTGAAAACTCTGGGTGGGAAATTTCCGCTTCTAATTGTCTTACCTTGCCAACGCCGTGACAGGATTTAGGATCTCTCTCCGAAAGATGCGCGAAGTGTTGAGGTTTAGTGATACTTTTCCAATTGTTTTTTGTAGGTGACCACTATTGTTCAATAAGAAATCCTCCTGTTCAGTTTATAGCATTCAAGAAGTCCACTTCCACTTAGATTTGATATTCCTTTGGATAATACTGCAAAGTAATTGCGCACACGTTTTGTTACGCTCGATGTAACATGGGGAGTCGGAGGGGGGGGGGGGGGTGGGGACGAAGCCCCCGGGCAGGTCAAGGCACGGCGCTCTAGGATAGCTTATGTAGGAGTTAGTATCTTTGATTTTCTTTGAAGTTTTACCT
Organism: Macrobrachium nipponense; assembly: GCF_015104395.2. Classification (NCBI taxonomy): domain Eukaryota; kingdom Metazoa; phylum Arthropoda; class Malacostraca; order Decapoda; family Palaemonidae; genus Macrobrachium; species Macrobrachium nipponense. Next base: position 22,891,358 of record NC_061107.1, on the reverse strand, counting down.
CCAGTTGTAATTTCTGAAAAATTTTCACCCCATTTACGTAACTTTCGTGGTATTCAGTGTTATTTCTCTGTGCTCTAAAATAACTTTAAATGAAAGCAGTGAGACTTCTAGATGAAATTTGACTTGATGTTTTTCATTGTTGTTGTAATTTGAAGTGAGTTTGTTTCATCACGATTTATGTCTATTTACGTCAGCAGTCCTATCTTCCCAGGGTGCTTCCGTAAAATCCAAAGATAAAACGGAATTTAAAACTATTCATTGTAATTCCTCATCATCCTGAGTTTCCGCATTCTTAAGTTTTGGCTTAGGAATCTCCAAAAAAAGTAAATAAATGATGTGCTCCCTTGGGGTAGGTACTCTTTCAAGTCATATCGTTTATGTATCTCACATGCACTTGCAATTAGTTATTTCTGCGGATTTGAGATCGTCGAATTTTGTTCTCCTCATCCTCTGTTGGGAGATAAAAGGGGAAGGCTTCACCGAGGCCAAAGCAAACAGGACCTGGCAATAATGGCTGAGCTGCGTAACACAAACAAGACGACCTATCCACAAAATATGTCCGGAATTTCCCTTATGTTGTCATCTTTGTGTTTCGACAAAAATGTTTATTGATGGTGATAATGGTTGAGAAACTCGCTCGTTCTAGAGTAGAAATAAATATAATGAAAGCATAGACAAAGCAACCTGCATTGATGTCTGTTTTAACTTAGGGAAGAATATTGCATAATATTATTGTTATCTATTAAAAAAATATACGATCTTCTTTCCACTTACATATATTCAGGTTGAGTTATTCGACGGAGGAACTTTGCATTATTGTTTTTCTCCTCGGTGTTAAACTCTCAAAACATTTTACGCTAGAATAATTCTCTCTCTCTCTCTCTCTCTCTCTCTCTCTCTCTCTCTCTCTCTCTCTCTCTCTAACTTTATAAATTATTGAAAATATATGATAACTCCCACAGCACTGAACCTGTGAGCAGCGTTTCAGATGCAGTGAGATAATCATGAAGGAAGTAATATGAAGATATTGTGAAGCAAATGGGGCACAGGCTTTAGCGGATTGCAAACGTGAGCTCATTATCTCTCCGTTGCCTTCCAGTTTTTCCTTGCAATGAAGTTGTGCCTTAATTGGGACTTTTAAAAAGAGCTGTAAAAAGTGTTTGGACTGCATCTACTCATCGTCTCTAAGCTGCGCCTTTTGTATGGGAAAACAAAGGAAAGATAAAATCGTAGTGGGGGAAGAGAGAGAGAGAGAGAGAGAGAGAGAGAGAGAGAGAGAGAGAGAGAGAGAGATGAAACTTAATGGGGAGATAAGCTAATACTGAAAGGATTCAGTTTGTAACTTGTTGGTTCTCCCCTAATTATTATTTATGATAAGGAACATAATCCTACCAAACAAGAAGTGAGAGAGAGAGAGAGAGAGAGAGAGAGAGAGAGAGAGAGAGAGACATCACAATAGAAATTTTACTTTGAATCTTCTCTAAGCAAGTGCATGTCTGTTTTTTTTTAATTTATTTTTTTGTTGTCCTGAAATGGGAAATTGGCTGTCAAACTAACAATTTAGTAGCGTGGTAACGTTCATGAACATTCTTGTATTACTGTATACCGGTAGGTTTCCTTTCCGTTATTGAATAACTGTTCTGTTTCAAGTCGTTATTCACAACTAAGTGTCATGAAGTTTTCCTTCCCGTAGCATATTTGAAATTTCCTAGAAAATATATTATCACCAAATTCCTTTTCCCTGTATCCTTGTGCTCGTCTTTATTAGATTTGAATACTCAGATTGGCCGTCACCAGTGAAAAGAGGTCAGGGGCAATAGACAGTAATTCAAAAATATTAAGACCCGGTTTGATGACGTCATTACCTTAATAAGCTTAATGATCTCGCCGACAGAACTAGAGGGGATTCATTCTCATTTTATGTAGTAAGTGTAATTTATTCTTCCAAACCAGAAAATCTTAATTATACTTATTATGAATTTTCTATAAAGCGGATCTCGACTAGGAAAAACATACATATATAGTACATATGTATGTATGTATGTATGTATGTATATATATATATATATCATATTATCTATATATATATATATATATATATATATATATGATATGTATGTATGTATATACATATACCTTTTTCATTTTGTGTGCAAATAAGTTAAGTTTTATGCCCATCGCCTGTGTTACTTCACCTACCGATATGAGCTAAATCAGACTGATGACCTCAACGTTATTTAAATTTTGATGAAATAAACCTAACGGCCGCAGTCTGATTTGCATATAAATTGGCGTCAATTTAAAAAGTTTGAATTGCCTGGATATGTAGTAGACGATATATGCAAAATATGACGAATTTTGAATCAGTTATTCTTTCCAGTTTCCGGCAAACCCAAATTGGCCACCATGTGAGGTGACATATGTCGTCAAAATAATCGAAAACTTATTAATTCAGTCCTCAGTGTATTTTGATATAAATTTCTATCAATATCAATGCCAAATGGTATTTCCTCTGAATATGCCCACAAAGTAGGATTAATAATAATAATAATAATAATAATAATAAGACAGGATCAAAATACCTGGAATAATAGAAGGAGGGGATATAAAAACACCAGAGATTGAAGGACACGATCAGGAAAGAATATATGCAGAGACTCAAGGCGGTACTCAAGTCAAAGCTCAACGCCGGAATATGATAAAAGCCATAAACACATGGGCAGTGCCAGTAATCAGATACAGCGCAGGAATAGTGGAATGGACGAAGGCAGAACTCCGCAGCATAGATAAGACAACCAGGAAACATATAACATTACACAAAGCACTACACCCAAGAGCAAATACAGACAGACTATACCTAACACGAAAGGAAGGAGGGAGAGGACTACTTAGTATAGAGGACTGCGTCAACATCGAGAACAGAGCACTGGGGCAATATCTGAAAACCAGTGAAGACGAGTGGCTAAAGAGTGCATGGGAAGAAGGACTAATAAAAGTAGACGAAGACCCAGAAAAATATACAGAGACAGGAGAATGACAGACAGAACAGAGGACTGGCACAACAAACCAATGCACGGACAATACATGAGACAGACTAAAGAACTAGCCAGCGATGACACATGGCAATGGCTACAGAGGGGAGAGCTAAAGAAGGAAACTGAAGGAATGATAACAGCGGCACAAGATCAGGCCCTAAGAACCAGATATGTTCAAAGAACGATAGACGGAGATAACATCTCTCCCATATGTAGGAAGTGCAATACGAAAAATGAAACCATAAACCACATAGCAAGCGAATGCCGGGCACTTGCACAGAACCAGTACAAAAAGAGGCATGATTCAGTGGCAAAAGCCCTCCACTGGAACCTGTGCAAGAAACATCAGCTACCTTGCAGTAATAAGTGGTACGAGCACCAACCTGAGGGAGTGATAGAAAACGATCAGGCAAAGATCCTCTGGGACTAGGGTGATACGAGCAAATAGACCAGACGTGACGTTGATTGACAAAGTCAAGAAGAAAGTATCACTCATTGATGTCGCAATACCATGGGACACCAGAGTTGAAGAGAAAGAGAGGGAAAAAATGGATAAGTATCAAGATCTGAAAATAGAAATAAGAAGGATTTGGGATATGCCAGTGGAAATTGTACCCATAATCATAGGACCACTAGGCACGATCCCAAGATCCCTGAAAAGGAATCTAGAAAAACTAGAGGCTGAAGTAGCTCCAGGACTCATGCAGAAGAGTGTGATCCTAGAAACGGCGCACATAGTAAGAAAAGTGATGGACTCCTAAGGAGGCAGGATGCAACCCGGAACCCCACACTATAAATACCACCCAGTCGAATTGGAGGACTGTGGTAAAGCAAAAAAAAAAAAAAAAAAAAACAAAAAAAAAAAAAAAAAAAAAAAAAAAAAAAACACAATAATAATAATAATAATAATAATAATAATAATAATAATAATAATAAGAAGAAGAAGAAGAAGAAGAAGAAGAAGAAGAAGAAGAAGAACTATTTGAGAAGTAGTAAATTTTTCAGTGCATAGTTGATCTTCAAAATTAATTCTATTTTCCTCTGACAGTGTTAATATCACCATTCTAACACCATATCTTGTGTATAACTGAGGTATACAATTGTTATTCATGGACGTAATGTAAACTATAAACGGTTATTGCAAACCCAATAACTATAGATTTCATTTAATTATGAAAGTAGCCATTTAATTACAGTCATTATTGTCTTATATATAAAGGAATATTGATAAAAGAAGAAAGAAAGCAACTTAAATGAACAGATTAGCGAAAGCTTTGAAGTCATTAGTTACAGAAATCATTGTTGATGGCAGAAGGAGCCTAGTCAGTGGCGCGTTTAATGTATATTGAAAATTGTTGTCACTTCAGAAAGACTGATTCAATTGATCTTCAGAAAGAAGAGCAATGGAATCAATAGGAGGATCTTCTCTTTGATGTCAGCTGATTGATGGATGTGAATGTACAAAGGGAGAAAAGATGGATATGCCACTTGCAAACTGAACCGATGAAAGCAGTTCGTTTCTGTAGGAGAATAAAAGCTCTTTGAGATCTACAGAAAAATGGAAGTGGAATAGGAGTGTGCTACAGGAGACCCAGACACTGTAGAAGAGTTGATAGACGAGATGCAGAAGCAGAGCTGTACCGGAGAGTGGAGAAGGGTAAAGGATAACCTTGAAAGGAGGCCGAGATACAATGACAAGGGAAATGGAGAAGAAACGTTAGAAAGATGAAAACGGAACTGGAAAATGTGTGCATAAGAAATTGACACATGAAGTCAGCTGTCTTTTAAGGTAACTACTAAGATAATAACTTTGAATAGTTCAAATGAAGTGTTCATAATCCCCAGCCCTCACTATTTCGAAATTGTAAGTAACGAAAAGAAAAGAAAGTCAGTTTAAGATGTTTCGATTGTCAAAAACATTACAAATTTGTAAACGTCTATTATTTCCAGTTCCCGGCAAAATTAATTATGGACGCTCTGCTAGGTAACGTAAGTCATTAAAATGTTTGAAATCATAAAATTTCTTCCAAATATTTTCTTCTAGATGTGCCAAAAATTGGTCAGTGGTCTAATAATAATAATAATAATAAATAATAATAACAAAATAATAATAATAATAATAATAATGATGATGATGATGATGATGATGATGATGATGATGATGATGATGATGATAATAGTAATGATGAAAATAATAATAATGATAATAATAATAATAAACATATGTGTAAAAGACAATTTCTGACTGTTCATTATGCAGGCCCAGACTATTAAAACTAGGGCTACCAAATTTTTACCAGACCCACCCCTCCCGCCCTAAAGGTTTTAGTCAAAATCCGAAATTTGAGGACCGTTTCAAAAGGAGCCTTAACCCCTCTTTGTCATACCCCTTAATTTTTTTTTTCCAAATTTCGGAGCTGACAGCAAACACTTCGGATTTTTCACAACTTCTTTGGCTTGACAGGATCCCAAAATGATTACTTATTCTGAAAGTGATTGTATAATCCGCCCTGTAGGAGTTGTCATCACGGGCTGCGTGCCCCTTTTTTATCCCAAGCAACGCCGGGTATGACAGGTAGCAAATAATATCGTAGAAGTAGGACGCCGTTCACTGAATAGTTCATCTTTAAGATTCATTGTATTTTCCTCTGAGGTAGAGATAATAACTGCATAATTAGAGACATCATTTTTCTTCCTGGACCAAATATGAAATATTAAAAAGTTATAGCAAACTGAACATGCGCTTTTGTTTATTAGCTTTAGGGAAGCAGTCCGTCTCGATGGGCAACACAATTGACTAAAACTCGCAGTTGTTTCTACGCATTCAGTTATATGTATGGAGTCTTCTCTGGGCTCATCATCATTGTTAGAAAATCATGTTTATTAGTCATTTTAATGAGTTATTTCAATATATATATATACATACATACATACATATATATATAATATATATATATATATCTATTATATATATATATATATATATATATATATATATATGTGTGTGTGTGTGTGTGTGTGTGTGTGTGTGTGTGTGTGTGTGTGTGGTTGTAGAGAGAGAGAGAGAGAGAGAGAGAGAAAGAGAGAGCGAGAGAGAGAGGTATATAACGATGATGACTTAAGCGAAATCTGCAGTATGAACATAAAATATATTACTGACTTGATTGTGCTATAAAATCAGGCGATAGTAAAAATATCTGTTAACTCAATTGTTAATTCTTTTGAGTACAGAGTTTGTGTTCAGCGAGTGCATGATAGCTTACATTATCTAATTTAGCGATATTTTTCCTTTCTCTATGAGAGTACTTTACCGGTTTACAAACATAGAACTATGCAGTGTCCCTATTGACTTCTTCATTTATATGTTAATTACTGACAGTATCTTAGAGGATTGTTTAAGTTCTCTAATGATGCTATATGTTTATGGATTCCTTTGTCGCAAAATATTCCGAACGCATCATGTGGAAATAAGAGTAATCAAATGTAGACATTGTATTGCGTTTCAAAATCATTAATATGGGGACAGTCTCTGTTGAAGGTGATGCTGCTGAGAATCGCCAATAAAAATTTATGCGGAAGAGTCCCGTTTGATGCCATCTCACTCCACTTCTGTCAAGAGCTCTCTCTCTCTCTCTCTCTCTCTCTCTCTCTCTCTCTCTCTCTCTCTCTCTCTCTTTTTTTCTCTCTTTTTTTTTAGCTCTCCGAAATATTGATGAAATCGGAAGTCTCTCGAGGCGCTGGTTATGCTAATTTTGGTTTATATTTAATGGTTTCGTTGTGGAAGTTGTAAGAGTGGATTACTTTGATTTAATTTTCTCCTTTCGTGCACTTACCTTCTCTTTTCCACATGTCCTTTTTCTTGGACTTATTCTTCTTTTTCTCTCTCACTTCGTACCACCGCTCCTCACTTGTGCAAGGGGAGAGATAGTTAGGGAGAAATGCGAGTAGTTTGTTCCTCACTATGAATACGTCATCTGAGTAATGCCTGTGATTGTTCATTAATTCCTCAAAAAAAATTTATCTTTTTGATTGCCTTATAGCTTTGATCTTTTGAATAATAGTACTACATTAATTTTTAAAGGGTATTTTTACGATATAAAAGCAGTTTCATTAGGAGATAATAGATTAATCAGATTATAAACTCGTCTCGTCTGCTTTTCGAGTCATGAAAGTCTTTTCCGATCCCTGGCTTATCTGAAAAAAGTATATTGATTTTTTATATAATTATTCATAAGCGTGGGTTCTTTACAGTATTTCTAATCAATCAAAAGCAACAACGCGCAAAACAAACATACGGTTAAAGTGTAAACAGTACATGGACTATGAATAATTCCTATTTTGTTTTTTTGCAGCATCTTTCGTTTTAAAGTCTTGCAGAATGTGCAAGGTCATGAAATAAACATGCAAACTATGAGAGAGAGAGAGAGAGAGAGAGGGGGGGGGGGGGGGGCGAAGTATCCTTCCCCCCCCCCACAAAAAAGGGCAATAAACCTATCTGTTATAACTGACCCCGTTTATTTCCTGGCTGCTGGATTGACTCTTCAGCCATTAGCCATACAGTTGGGAGGGAACCGTCAATCACTTCCCGTCTTTTAATTCCTACCTGTCAACTGTATTGCTGTTTGCGCTTGAGGGCGAGAGCAAGTGGGGAATGTAGGGGAACAGGATAACTCGCTGGGGAACCAATTTGCTGGTGATTTCAGGAATTCGTTAAACCTTTAGCCTAGGCACGGGGGTGCTGTGTTACAGGTAAGAATTGTAGACGTGGCATGAAAATATAG
>NC_061107.1:22873542-22881042 GCF_015104395.2 Macrobrachium nipponense | reverse complement strand
ACTACCAGTATTAAATGAAGGAGAAAACACGCAAACCATCATAGTGATGAATGCGCAGGGTTTAGTTACGAGTAACTCAAAAAGAAAAATAGAGTACTTAGAAGAACTAACCCAAAATGAAAAGAAAATAGATATAATGAATATAAGTGAAACCTGGTATTCCCAAGAGACTGGGAATGATGATCAAATAAAAGGGTTCCAAACTTATAGATCAGATAGAAAAAAAGGAATCAAGGGGAACCGCAATATATGGGAAAGACAAAAACAAGGAAAAAATATATGAGAAATATAGTAACTCAGAATGTGAACTAATAGCGGTAGAATTTGAATCTGAAAAATTGATGAACATAGTAATATATAGACCTCCTAATACTAAAGAGTTTGACTTAATAATTGAAAAATTGGATGATATATGTAGAAATCACAAGGACTGGACTATTCTCCTATCTGGTGACTTCAACTTTCCTTTCGTAGAATGGAAAGAACGAATAGGAGATTGTGGTTGTATTTATACATATAAAAAGAGAGTAATAGTAGTGCAGAAGATAAGAGGCAATTTGAAAAGCTATTAGATATGCTACTAGAATACAACATTCAACAAATAAATCACCTGCCAACAAGAAAGGAAAATACTTTAGACCTAGTATTTGTGAACGAGATGAATTATGTTAAAGAAATAATAGTTTATAATGCGAGTATTTCAGACCATAATGTCATAGAATTAACAGTTCATTCCAAAGCAAGTGAAAATAGAGATAAGCAAGAAATGAAAAAGTGGGAAGGATATGGAAAATACAACTTCTACAGTAAAAATATAAAATGGTCAGAAATTAATGAAGAATTAAACAAAGATTGGGATAACATTTCGTAAGTGATGACATAAGGGTAAATACGGAGATATTATATAAAATATTGGAGATAATAGTGGAAAAATATATACCGAAGAGAAAAGTAAACATCATTCATGCATACCAAGAGACAGAAGGATCTTGTTCCAGAAAATCAGAAAGTGGAAAAAAGGTCTTGCAAAAGAAAAAAATGCATGGAAAGTTATAGAACTAAAAAGTAAGATAGAAAATGCAGAACAAAAGATTATACAATCAAAAGAAAATGAAAAACGGGACTTGGAAGAAAAAACCCTATTAAATATCAAGCAAAACCCCAAACTATTATACTCATATGCGAAGAAGATGAATAAAAGAAGAATAGAAATAGGCCCTCTGAGAATTGAAGGGAGATTAACGAATGAAAAAAAGGAAATTTGCAACATACTGGCAGAACGATATAAGAGAGAATTCACCCCTAGAATAGATAATGAAGATAATGATATAGAAGTAAGGGATGAAAATAGTGAATATTTAGCTGACATAGATATTAATGAAGCTGATATTGTGCAGGCTATTAATGAAATTAAAAATGGAGCTGCTGCAGGGCCTGATGGAATTCCTGCTATTTTGTTAAAGAAAGTAGTTCATTCTATCGCAAAGCCACTTGCAATATTATTAAGACAAAGTGTAGATACAGGCAAGATATATGATGAGCACAAATTAGCATATATTACCCCTACTTTCAAAAGTGGATCAAGACTAGAGGCAAGTAATTATAGGCCTGTGAGTCTAACATCACATATTATGAAAGTGTATGAAAGGGTAATGAAGAAAAATATTATGAAACATTTAATAAAAAATAATTTGTTTAATAAAGGACAACATGGTTTCGTACCCGGAAAAAGTACACAAACCCAACTGTTAGTCCACCGTGAAAACATATTCAAAAATATGAAAAGCGGAAAATGAAACAGATGTGGTTTATTTAGACTTTGCAAAGCTTTTGATAAAGTAGACCATAATATATTAGCGAAGAAAATTAAAAAACACAAATATCGTGGATAAAGTAGGAAGATGGTTAAAAGAATTTTTACACAACAGAAAACAGATAGTTATTGCAAACGCGAGAAATTCGATGAAGCCAGGTAATATCCGGTGTGCCGCAAGGTACGGTGTTAGCTGCAATACTGTTTGTTATTATGATTGAAGACATAGACAATAATGTTAAGGATTCGGTAGTGAGTAGTTTCGCAGATGACACAAGAATAAGTAGAGAAATTACTTGTGATGAAGATAGGAAACGCTCTACAAAGAGACCTTAACAAAGTATATGATTGGGCAGAGGTAAATAGGATGGTATTTAACTCTGATAAATTTGAATCAATAAATTATGGAGACAGAGAAAGAAAGCTATATGCATATAAGGGACCTAATAATGAGACCATCACAAATAAGGAAGCAGTTAAAGACCTTGGTGTGATGATGAATAGGAACATGTTATGCAATGATCAAATAGCAACTCTGTTGGCAAAATGTAAAGCAAAAATGGGAATGTTGTTACGGCACTTCAAAACAAGAAAAGCTGAACACATGATTATGCTTTATAAAACATATGTTCGTAGTCCACTTGAATATTGCAATATGATATGGTACCCACACTATCAAAAGGATATTGCACAAATAGAGAGTGTACAAAGGTCCTTTACAGCTAGAATAGAAGAAGTTAAGGACCTAGACTACTGGGAAAGACTACAATTCTTAAAATTATATAGTCTAGAAAGGAGAAGAGAACGCTACATGATAATTCAGGCATGGAAACAGATAGAAGGAATAGCAGAAAATATCATGGAACTAAAAATATCAGAAAGAGCAAGCAGAGGTAGATTAATAGTGCCCAAAACTATACCAGGAAAAATAAGGAAAGCACACAGGACATTAATCCACTACGCACCAGCATCGATAATGCAGCGTCTATTCAATGCGTTGCCAGCTCATCTGAGGAATATATCAGGAGTGAGCGTAGATGTGTTTAAGAATAAGCTCGACAAATATCTAAACTGCATCCCAGACCATCCAAGATTGGAAGATGCAAAATATACCGGAAGATGTACTAGCAACTCTCTGGTAGACATTAGAGGTGCCTCACACTGAGGGACCTGGGGCAACCCGAACAAGATGTAAGGTAAGGTCTGTAAGGTCCCTAAAGCTGACAAGAGTCTATTTTCCCCCTTCTCGCAGGAACTCCCTATCTCTGGCTGGCGTGTTTTGGTTTCCCGCCTAAAAATCAGCTGATATTTGGAGGAATATGGCTGCCGTTTTACAAATCAAAATAATTACTTAAATGCTGGGTAGACGAAAAGATCAATAAACGTAGAAATATATATATATATATATATATATATATATATATATATATATATATATATATATCATTTCATTCACACACACACACATATGTATCTATATATATATATATATATATATATATAGTATATATATATATATATATATATATATATATATATACATACATACATACATATATAGGCTACACACACACACACACACTTACATACATGGTTACGTGTATATGTGTGTGAAAGCCCTACTTTGTAAATGTAATTTCAAAGTTAAGTATAAATATAAATATTCGCTCACTCCATAGATTAAAACAGAAATTCTGAACATGACTAAAATCGTTGCTTCATTCCGGGGATATAATATTCGGTGACTAATGCATAAGTACAGAAACAATTACACTGAAGAAAGCCTTGCTATGAATAATAGAGGATTTTTCCTGTAACGTCTACTATACTCGATTCACTTAAGGTAGATTCTTGTGCCTACGAGGCGTTTGTTTGGCGGCCTCTGATTGGCTGGTACCGGGAGGTAGGCCGCTCACTCAGTCTCATTGTTTTTGTCTGCGGCTTAGAAAACTAGCAATATGTTTATATTTCTTCAATCATCTCACGCTTTGCTCAAGATAGGAAAGTTTTGGTCATACCAAAGGATTCGGTATTAATTGTACAACTATGTCATCTTTTCCTGAAATCAATAAGATAAAACACACAGGAATTACAACGGGTAAAAGTGAAGAGAGAAGTACTTGATTCTTTATACCTGTTTTATTTATCATCGGATTTTTAATAATTTCATGTCATCAAGGTAAAATAAACTTGTGTTTTCATACAATAAAATCACCATGAATACGCTAGTGCCTTCAGATTTTAGATGCGTGTACTATGTGAAGAGACAATGAAGAATATGTCTTATTATGTTGCATCCATACTTGACTCAGCCTGAAAGGAAGTCAATCTTCCTTAATTCTTTGTTGTTTATTACTTCACTGAGATTATTATTTCATATCACTCAAATAAGTGACTGATATCTCTTTCGTTTGAAAATATATTCATATAATAAAATTAAAAATATTCTGAAACAATCTGATTAAAACTTAGGCTGAGTTGAAGAGTGCAAAGTCTGTTTACAGAGTTCAACTTCTTTGCTGTACTAAATTCCCCGCCCTCTTCCAGCCTAGATTTCGGCTAACGTTACCAGATGCATCCATCTGATATTATTTTCCTTATCAGATAATGTCCAGACATACTGTATGATATTGGATTGAAAACATTCGGTAATCATAATGGGAATTCTGTGTATTTAATTACAGAAAATGTAATGATATAACATGGTAAATATTGTCGAAACTGCAACCTCTTATATCGCTAATTAGCAACTCAAATCTCTCGTTGAGACGACCAACGCAACGACGTCTTGCAGATCTCATTCTCTCGGTCAAACTAGAATCATTTACGGATGCAACATAATTAGACATATTCTTCATTTTCTCTTCACATACTAAACGCATTCAAAATCTGAAAGCACCAGCGTATTCAGGGTGATTTTATTGTATGAAAATACCAGTTTTATTTCATCTTGATCGCGTTAATGATGCAAAATCCGATGATAAGTAAAAACAGGTATAAAGAATGAAATACTTCTCTCTTCACTTTTACCCGTTGTAATTCCTTTGTGTTTTATCTTATTGATTTCAGGAAAAGATGACTTAGTTGTACAATTAATACCGAATCCTATAGTATGACCAAAAATTTCCTATCTTAAGCAAAGCGTGAGATTAATGAAGAAATATAAACATATTGCTAGTATTCTTAGCCACAAACGAAAATAATGAGACACTGAGCGAGCAGCCTACCTCCCGGTACCAGCCAATCAGAGGCCGCCAAACAAACGTCTCGTAGGCACAAGAATCTACCTTAAATGAATCGACTATACATATCTTATAACAAAACCTGTTATCATATGAAACGGTCCAGGTACATTCCCTATTATTGTCTGAGGGAGAGGAATTAGTCTTAGAGTAACTCTCTCTCTCTCTCTCTCTCTCTCTCTCTCTCTCTCTCTCTCTCTCTCTCTCTCTCCTGCGATATCAAAGTATTCATTTATATGTCAATATGCAAAATTCCGTAAACTTAAATGGATTCCACCCTGGCCATTCCCATTCCTGAATTTCTCGTAACTCTTCATCCAAGTTTTCATGACTCCTCATAATCGTTCATGCATTCTCGTAAGTTTTGTTGAACTCTAAACTGATTCCTCATGTCTCTTGAGAACCTTCAGACACTCCTTATATCTTATAAATCCTCCACAGCTGCATAACCTCTTGCACATGTTTTATCTGAGCCTGACTTCTGAAGCTGACATTCTTTTGCCAGCTGCTGGCCAATATAATTGAATAAACTTACATCTCCCCTAAGGCAGAGGCCGATTGTAAACTTTAATGTAATTATGAGATTGAAAGCATTAGTAAGGGTTTAAATTTAAGTTTATTGATCAAATGCAACGCTGTCTTTAATTTATCCAACATACAGAAATGGGCTGCAATAACCCAGTGACGAAAGAGTTCGCCGAACTAATTTCATTTAAACTTTGGAGAGTTGGTACTCAAGATATGTCACTCAAATGTGGAGAGAGAGAGAGAGAGAGAGAGAGAGAGAGAGAGAGAGAGAGAGAGAGAGAATGTCAGGCTTTTTGTAGTATTCCAAATTTTACTGATTTCATTGTTATTTTTTTGAGGTTATTTGTTGGTATTATCTCAGGGGTAGTATTATGAAGGCAATAGGTACTTTAATACAGACCACAGTCATTATTTTTCACGAAAGTATATTAATTGTTCAGACAAGAGTGTGCATATTTGCTTATTAAGATGAGACACCTCAAAAAGAATCTCAAATATGTCACCTTGTAAATTAGTTTTACACTATTATAAAAGATCAAGTAATGTATATCTTTTTAATGGGTTATGTTACATTTGGGAAATGTAATGACAGATTAAGTTGAAAAAAAGATCATGAACGTTAATACGTAAGTACTAACGGAAGACATTTGGTTTATAAATGAAAGTGTTTGACATTCCTGGTAATATCCCAAACACAACGCGTTTTGGCAACGGTTTCTTGGCGATAAAATAAGAAAGAAAAAATTGTTTTTTCCTGAGGTTTATCATGTACATGACCTTTAACGGGGTTTGTAACTAACAATATTCGGGATAAAAACAGAATACTGAGAGCTGTTTGAGCCTCCATTATAAAGTTTTATGTAACAGCTTTTCTGTGCGAGGTCTTGCCAAAAAATTAAAAAAGAAACCAGTGCTGAAAAATGTTGGTATTAAACATAATTGTGGTTTACTTCTATACCTGCTTGAAAGAGGAAATGTTTCATTTGCTAGTTTATTGAAGGAATGTGCAAAGTCTTCTTAACATACGCATATGAGGTCATACGATTTGTATTTCATTCGACATGACATCATTTCCTAGAAAAAGAAAGTGACTCCAGAGAAAGTAAAATAATGATCGCTTCCTTATTCGTTCTTTCATAGCAAAACTGTGATGAGCCTCAGTTTAAATAAAACTTCTACAGCATAAAACGGCTCCTTCACACTAAAGGCTTATCAGCAATACGATGAACCCTGTACACACTTCGTCATTCATCTCTTTCTCATACACACTTTTAAGCGTCAGGAATAGTAAGGCACATCCTTTTTAAAATACCTTGTCTATTTCATCTCTCCTATAGTTGCTCCACAACTATAAACTTTTTTCAAAACCTATAGCTTCCATTTACCACATGGCCTAACCTCTCTCTCTCTCTCTCTCTCTCTCTCTCTCTCTCTCTCTCTCTCTCTCTCTCTCTCGCCATTGTTATTCCTTCCTTCTCTTAACCTAACTATTTTCTACCATTTTAATTCTTCTTACACTACGCAAACGTTTCATGTCAGGAGATCTGACCGTTTTTACTTTCATTTTCATACAAGATCATCAGTTATCTTTCACCACCTCTCAGCTTTCTCCTCATACAAATATTGGAATACCTTTAACAAGTTTCCTTATAATCTATTATATATTTGCAACCCGTTTTCTTCTTGCTAATATTAGTTGCGTTCTGTGCTATAATTATGCTAGTTATGGTGACCATTTCCCCCTCCTAGTTTCAGGTGAAATGTGCTATTCTCCTAATTCCAATGATCTATCATTTCCTTTTAATCTTTAGGCCTTAATTACCCCATATTCCCTCGTTTCAAATTTTTCGACGGTCCAAGGTCACCCAGCAACGTTGAACTGACCCAATTTTCGGAATTCGCAAAAAAAAAAAAAAA
>NC_061107.1:22866042-22868542 GCF_015104395.2 Macrobrachium nipponense | reverse complement strand
GTTACAAGGAAACCATAAAGGTTCCAGCGTTTCCATTCTTGTATATGTCAAGTTTGGCATTCCATTAAGCCTAATGCTAGGTCTGCCAAGACTCTCTTTAGACTTGGGTCTGCCCACAAGTCCCTCGTTCTTCCAATGACATGGGTTGGTAGTTGACAAAATATAAGTTATTCGAGGCTTTGTTGAATGTTTTCATGTCCATTGCAGAGCTGCAACACCATTAAGAAAACGTTTTTAAAGTACCAGGAATCATCACACCTTGAACTTGTGGCAGAGGTAAAACTATAATAAATTTTTTGCGGATCAAAACGAGAAATCTCACCTGTGATACCAGACGTCTCACTGACAGAATTCCCTTTAAGCTGAGTCTTGAATACTCATGAACAAGCATGCAAAGGTGCCAGCTAGTGCATTTGTTGAGCGCGCAATATTTAAATTGTTAGTAAAGAATTAGGATAGAGTAAGCTGTAAACGTGACAATCGACAGACAGTTGAAAGACGAGGCAATGTTAACAAGAAAAGACAGGAAAGACGAAACTAGAATAAAACACCCAGACGCACGCACAAAACAATGAGTAGAGGAAACGGAAGAGGGGTTGGAAGGAAAAAAAGGAAGATGAGATGAGATTTAAAGAAACTTTAGAAAATTGAAAGAAAGAGAGAGAAAGTTAGCGAGAGTTTGAATTTATATGAGGGAAGATTTAGATTAAATATGTTACAGTCAAGAATAAACATTAAAAATTGTGAGGAAAGTAGATTTAATGTTATTTTGGAGCTGAACAACCAAGACCTTTAAAGGTTTCAGAATAATCACATTCAAATTGTTAGCGCCTCAGTGGCGTGATCGGTATGGTCTTAACCTATCACCTCGGTGGCCGCGAGTTCGATTCTCAGGCATTCTATTGAGGGGTTAGAAATGTGTATTTCTGGTGATAGAAGTTCACTCTCGACGTGGTTCGGAAGTCACGTAAAGCCGTTAGTCCCGTTGCTGAATAATCACGTGTTCCATACAACGTTAAAACACCATACAAACAAACAAACATTCAAAATGATATAAAAATTACTTACCAACGATGAACCACCTCATACTGTGGTTCCCTGTGTATTATGATGATTTTGATAATGATTTGCTCCGATACCAATTATGAATATCTAGATCATATTTTATTGCCTTCAACCGATTGTCGAGATCGTGGCCACACATCCATACAGTTTCTGTTTTCTCTTTCAACACTAACTTTGTTAGTTTGTGCAGCATAATTCGATTAAATTTTAATTTTCAACAGTTCCACCGTTTCGAAATTAATTTATTACTGCAACGAAAATTTCTGTTATTGGATTTATCAGACGATGAACAGTGACATTACATGCCGTCTGTTATCTATTAAACGAAATGGGAACATTACAGTACATCTGTGCAAAAGCTATTCTATGCAATAACAGATTTTTATTGCGGTCATTGATTAACTGGTGATGTGACTTTTTCATATTATTTTTTGTGAATCAATACTCGCAATTTATCTACAGTGGAACTGTCTATGGTTCATTCGACTCAACAGCGAGCATTAAGGAATTCTGATCTTTTTCATAAGCTCCTCTTGGTTTAAGTAAATATTCATTTACGTTGATGGAATTTACAGTTTTCAAGATCGATGAATACAACATATTAACTTTATGTGCTATCAAGATTTAGAAAACAATACAAATTACTAGCTATTTATTTCGTTAAAAATATTAAATGTAGGATTCTGGAAATTAAACTTAAATTTTAATTCACTACGAAAAATTATCCAAATCTGAATAGGCTTTTTTAACAAAATATTTGCTAGGGCAAAAATTATTTATAATGTTCTTATTATATCGACAAGGCAAAGTCATGAACTAAGAGGATATTAAATTTTCCCTCTCTTTCTCTCCGCATGGAATTCTGTAAGGTCCATGGCGATTGCTATCACGACTGCTGTATCATAGTTATCGTTACAATCTGTTTTGAGGGAGAGGAATTCCCCAAGTTTGCCAGACTGTATTTTGAGGACCGCAGACAAAAAGCCTCCTGGGATGTGGCGAAGATGAAGGAGGTTGGCGTAACTGCCTGTTGAGTTTGGTATTATATAACACTCGAACCAGCACTTCGATGATGGACAGTTATTCCCGGCCCACCACCAACCCCCCACACCCCGCCCACCTTATTAGATGTTCTTCAGAAGGAAACTACCCTCTCACTTTACATTTTATGTCTACACTGATGAGGACGGTGTTCGAAAATCTGTTCCTTTACATAGTAATATACGTTAATATATAAAAGTGGATTTTTTTTATAACTGATTGTTCTTCACGAGACTGTGAATTTTTTAACTATCATTACAATCTTATTGCAAGATCATAGGAAACAAGAACGGAATGTGAGCGGACGAGCTATATTCGAAGTGAGAGAAGCCAAAAAACAAAAGAACTACCTCTCAAGGGACGAAAGATCGCAAAGACAGGGAATTCCTGAGCT
>NC_061107.1:22853542-22863542 GCF_015104395.2 Macrobrachium nipponense | reverse complement strand
TATCATACATGCCAATTTCAAGGGGGTGTTGGGGCGGGGGGGGGGGGGGGGGGGGGGGGGGGGAATTACTTTTTAAAGGTAGTAGATGGAAACATTAAGCGTTAAATCTCTTTAACGTGAACCTTTGTCACCCCCCCCCCCCCCCCCCCCCCCCCCCCCCCCCCCCCCCCCCCCCCCCCCCCCCCCCCCCCTCCGAAACCAGATGCAGATCGGTTGGTATGTAGTTTCAAATCGAATAAAAATGCAAGAGCTGATGATCCCTTCGGAAACTATTTTCCTTTCTCTCAGCCTCCGAATTTCGTTGGAGTTCAGGAAGCCCGACTTTCAAACTCCCCCTCGTCCATCATTCCTCTTTCCTTCAAATAGATCCAAGCCCTCCATTTCCCTCTTCCTCTCTTCTCCCCTTCCTCGCTCCGTTCAGAGTGATTGTTCCCCTCTAGGCCTCCAGCCCTGGAATCGTTCCGTCGTTCTCCAAATGTCTGTTTCGGAAGAGTGGAACTCGCCCTGCGGTGTATAGAATCCATCGCCCTCGACTCTTGAAGTTCAGTGAACTCTCCAGCATTCAGATACTTGATCACACAGCTTATCCCTTTATGGTCGATGCGGGCAATACTCTCTCTCTCTCTCTCTCTCTCTCTCAAACACACACTCTGTAGCCCAGTTTAATTTATTTCATGAACTGCAAACATTTGAAAGTCACAGGTTGCGAAGTCCAAGTATATCCACACATTCATGCGAGATTACATCAATGAATTAAAAATTTTTTTACGTACCTTGCACGCAGGATATTCATGTAATTAGGAATTGTATGTATTCCAGATAATTAGAATAATATTGCCACATTATATACTGTCACGTAGTGTGGTATTTTATCCCAATTATATGCGTTCATTTTAAGGTAAACTGTATAATAGTTATTTCTGAATATTTATCGTAATCACTGCCAGTTGAAATCCAAAAGCAATGTCAGTTGCAATCCCCAATAACGATTTTTTCCTACATTCACTTTCCGTTTTTCATTATAGCTGTCTGTCGACCTGAAAGTGTTATTTTTCCTACCTAAATGAATATGAGGTATCCAGCAGCATTAACTGGGACAGCTTTCTCTATAAATTGTGCAAATATCTTTTGGTTATTTATTTCTATTTTGTCCTTCGATTTTAAAACTGCCCAGCATCCATGGATGTTTATCATATTTATGTTTGCAAGCGAAATAGCATTAATCATATATTTTACCCCAAAGTATTTTTATTTATTAATCCTTAATGTCTGATATAGCCTTATTTCTAACTTCTAACTTCCTGGAATGATTTTAGCAAGAAGCCTTGTCTGTTTTGAGACGTTGGTTATCAATCATCATAGTCATTTGACTGCTTCACCCCCCAATTAACTACTTGGCAAAGATTGCGGACATGGCTCGGGTTTAGATTGGAGGGAAATAAAGGGGGTTGGGGCGGGGCGGGGCGGAGGGGGGAGACAGGAGAGTGAAAAGAAAGCGCTTAGATTTGGAGGTTGGAGTATGAGATCAATTAGTAAGGAAGAAGATTTGACTTTATTTGATTTCAAATTCGGTTGTAAAGCAAAGCTCTCTGGCAATCTCAGTTAAGTCAGTGAAGTGAGGGAATTGGAGTAGTTTGGAAGGGGGCTGGAATCGAGGTCAAATAAAGGAATAGAAGAGGGTTTAGCTAGGGGTCGAGAGGGCGCTGCAAACAACCTTTAGTAATGCCTACAGTGCCCTACGTGAGGTGCACTTACGGCAATAGCCCCCTGCAGAAAGTATAAAAGGAAAAGGCTGTGGCTTATGGATAAGGTGCAAGATCGGTTTTTCCGAGGGAATGAGAAGGATCTCTCTCTCTCTCTCTCTCTCTCTCTCTCTCTCTCTCTCTCTCTCTCTCTCTCTGGGTGGGTTCCTTGTTTTCGAGCTGAAGGAATTAATATGAACACATCTCTCTCAAATGAAAAAATATTTCTCAGACTTGCAGATTTATTCAGAGATTTTCTGCTTCAGGTGTAGCTGTGAGCAACGAGTGACCTTATCTTTATGAAATAGATTTGTTCGCAGATTTAGAAAATTTCAGGGCTAAGATGAATGCTAAGAATGCAGTTATCGTTAAAAAGACCGCATATTCGTTTGGGAAATACCTCATTTTCAAGTTTTGTAAAAAAAATTTTACATATGGTTGATAAAATATTAACTCTGGTCTTCATCATTTGTCAAGAGAGAAACAAAAAGACGAAAAAATGAATTCATCTCCGTCGCTGAACGAATAAGTATAATAATTTATTTAACTTTTTTTTTTTTGGTTCGAATGAAATATATTTTTGAAAAAGAATTAGGTCAGCTCCGTTAGAAGTAAACGAAAAAGATTAATGAAATATGAAAGGATATTTCTATATTCAATTCAGTCAGATTTATTAGATATTTAATTTTTCATTTTCATACATATATTTATAATATATATAATATATATATATATATATATATAATATATATATATATATATATATATATATATATATATATATATATATATATATATATATATATATATATATATATATATATATATTATTGCTTTTTACTTTTGATAATACGAACGTTGATTTTATTTACATTTCTTTTCACAAATGTATATATATTTACTTTTTACTCTTGATGATACGAGCGTGGATTTTATTTTCTTTTCTTCATATTGCGTTATTCTTCTTAGCAAATTTGTCCTCTTATCTTTCCGTTCTTAATGTTTGCAGCATTTCGTCGTTTACGCTTTTAATCTTCTCTGTGTTATCAGTGATGATCTTTATTCCTCATTACAAATGATTTTCTACTTCGATTAACTTAAATGATGAGGTAGACCTTTTTAAACTTTAATCAGTCTCTTATTCACGCGCTCACGTTAAAGATACCGAGATGTTTAAAGAAGATGAAAAAATATCATGCACTATTTACTAACTAGGACGAAAATAGGACGAAAGATGGCGCAAATAACATCATAATTGCCTGGTTTATGACGGTCGAGGAATGCCTCGGTGAAGTATAAACATCATTAACCGCAAACCAAACTTGCACCTGAAGTTATTTGTGCATCTTATGTAAAATTACTGTTATCAATTGTACTTAAGTTCTTGATCGTTCTCCGCCTCTGGGAAATGAAAAGATTCCTCGAACGAAACATTTAATGGTGGTCTGCAGTGCTTTTGTTGATCTTGCTTAAAGACAAGCTAAGCCTTTAGTTGGGAGATAAACAGTGGAAAGTCGGTTGAAGAGAAGACAGAAAAGAAGAGAAGTGACAAAGGGGAAAGTGAAAGGTTGAAAGGGAATAGAAAGCTTCCAGGAAAAAGGCAGGATTGGTAAACGGTTGAAGAATTTAATTGAGAGGCTGGAAACAGAATTTAGGAAAAAATTAAACTGAAGATGATGAAGATGATTGATAGAAAAAAAAAGACGGAGAACACTATTTCCCATTATTGTCCGTATTGTTATTCATGATAATTTTTTCAGGCAGTTATTAGTGCAATGGAATTAATTAGTTTTTTATTTGTGAAACAGAGGATATATATATATATATATATAATATATATAGAATATATATATATATATATATATATATATATGTGACATATATATATATACACATATATATATATATATATATATAATATATAATATATATATATATGTTTACATGAAATTAATAGTTTTTTTTATTTGTGAAAAAAGAGGAGATATATTTATATATATATATATATTATCTAGATATATCATATATATATATATACGTAGAATATATATAAGTATATATATATACATAGATAGATAGATATTAGTTATATATAGAGTAGATATAGTATATATATAGATACGGTATGATATATAAGTATATATTATATATATATATATACTATAAACGTATAATATATATATATATATATATATATATATATATATACGTATATATATATATAAATATTATATATATTAATATATATAATATTATTATATACGTATGTATATAGATACGTATATATATATATATATATATATATATATATATACGTATATATATTATAATTGTGTATATATATATCTATATACGTATACAATAAGTATATATAATATATATATATATATATAGATATATATAGTATATATATATTACATGTATGTGCGTGTGTGCATGTCTGCGTCTGATGTGTGTGTGTGTTTATATAAGTGATCTCTTCTTTCTGTATTTCTCTCTACTTTTTGTTACTTCTTTCTAATGAACACCATATTCTTTGGAAACTTGAATTTCAGGTTAATGGCCCTGCTGGGTTTGTTCCATATGAAAATAATAATAATAATAATAATAATAATAATAATAACATATGTAATAGTGTCTGTACTTGGAATTTTGCAACACCACTGAGGGTTTACCATTTCATACTTCACTCAAAAAGTTAAATCTCTAGATTTTTCTTTTGATTAATGACAAATAATTCGTATGAAAATTATACCTTTCCTCCAATAAAATAATAGTTTTAGTTCAAAGGAAACGAACAAATGTGTAACAACAACTAGAGTTCATAGTTTAAAATTTTTTTATTTTGAACGGAGTACCCTTTTTTCTTGAATGATGCGAAGATAAAAGGAATTATGACTGTTTACTCACTAGCATGCAAATGAGTTTATCTATTCATTCGGTAGTATTTTAATAATGGTTGAGCTCATTTCTGGGTGTGCGTGTGTGTGTACATTTGTAATTTTGGATGCTTGTTCGAACAAATGGTTGTGATGAGTTGAGTTTTGAGTTCATTTCTGTGTTCGTGGTATTTTTTCCTCTTGTTTGACTTACGTGTATGAATGAAGCAACGACTCACAATACCGTCATGAGTGCATTTTTAGTATTTACGTATGTGAATTTGCTAATAAATACAAGAGAATGCCTCCTAATAGTATGTTCATGTGTATGTGCCGTGGCCAATTTCTATATTGGTGCCCCGCTGTTTATAGAATCCGCTGAAAGTTCAACAAAGTAAATAGTTGGCAACTTCATGAGAGTTAGCCTAATGAGCACATGCTCTGGACAAAGTTTTCATATTTATTTTGACGCTTTATTTTGCCTTTCTTTCTTCTTTGGCAGTTTATCGAAATATCACTCTGATTGGATTTAACTTTCCTTATAAATTACTGGGCAGTATCGTATGCCGAGTTATTTTTCTACATCATTAGCTCAATAATAAGAGCTTTTTCATTGTATTACTGTTCATATTTATAATTTTATTGGCTCTAAGAGCACCAATATAGTGAAACAAGCAATTGTCCAAATGTAACACAGAGTAGAAAACTTGACAGGCTCCACCTTTACTTAAAATGTCTTGAAGATTCAAACATAGTATCAAAGATCTACATTATTTATATGCAAGGATGATAGTACAAACTAACATACGTACTGCTAGAAAAAATTTTTTTATCAGCATCTGAGGGGAGGAAGAACCCTAACCTCATTTATAAACGGGGTCAGTGCTTCATTAACGAATCATGTTTTTCCTTGCAGATGGGCTCACACCATTGCTATTAAACCCAGAGAAACTTCCTTCCCTAATATCAATACATTTTACATATTTAATTTCGATTAAATAATTCAGGTTTATATATTACCAGGCTGATTTTCATAGTTTTACAACAACTCTCATTAATAAAACTTTGTTCAGTTATGGTTCATCCAACATGATTCTTTTTGTACTGTTTTTCTGTTGTTTTTTCCTCTCTGATCATAAACCGTTAAGGCAAATAGCTGAATGTTTATGAAAAATGCTTATATTAAAACTAAATAACTTTTTTTTATTAATCTTAAATTTTATATATATATATATATATATATATATATATATATATATATATATATAGTATATATAGCGACGTTTATTATATAGCTGCTGACGTTTCAAGAAGATTGTCCTCCCCCTTCGCACCAA
Organism: Macrobrachium nipponense; assembly: GCF_015104395.2. Lineage (NCBI taxonomy): Eukaryota > Metazoa > Arthropoda > Malacostraca > Decapoda > Palaemonidae > Macrobrachium > Macrobrachium nipponense. Next base: position 22,857,584 of record NC_061107.1, on the reverse strand, counting down.
AATTTTCATATATATATATATATATATATATATATATATATATATATATATATATATATATATATATATATATATATATATATATATATATATATATATATTATATATATATATATATATATATATATATATATATATATATATATATATATACATATGACTAACCGAAAGCAATAGTAAGACATGCAAATAAGTAGGTAAAGTTCGTTAGCTATTCAAATGGTTCGTCGAAGATCCAAAAACAAAAGTTCTCGCATTTTCTTAAGCCTTGGAATAATTCTTCGTCATTTTTTTTCCTTGAGAAAAAAAACCTGAAACTAATGAAAGGATTCGGATGCCACTTCTGCACGAAAAAGAAAAAGAATAAATTCCAGTCATACCTATAGTGTGTGTGTGTGTGTTTTTTTTTTTTTTTTGACGATCGTTGGTCAAATCGGTGGAAATACATAGCTCGGGAAAGATAAAAAAAAAATAATGCAAAGGATACAAACATTCATGTTATAATTACGTCGTATTAAGAATTACTGGTCCTAAAATTCATCCATTCATACCTCATTATATTTATGAAAATTTATAGCCAAGGGATTTGTAAGAATATCTAGGTACCCAGGTACTCTTACAAATACTTGTTGCATTCAGTTATCTCTATTACACTGAGATTATAATGCTACTGAATACTTTAATATATTATTATTATTAACTATAAAAATAAAATAATAATAAATAATGGTGCAATCAGTATCATATTAATTGTCAATTTATGGCAGATTCTTAAAACCACATCTACAAATAGGTGTTCCTTTTATCATAGCGAAAGAAACGAAGTCTTTGATATTATTTAAATGATAATAATAGCGGTCTGTATTGATACTATTATCGTTGTTGCTGAAACTGATGCTGCTGCTGATGTCTTTTGTCCTGAGAGCAAATAAATATAATTCCTGTTGCCTAATGAGATGAGGAGGAAGTACCATTATCTCTAGTTATTATCCCTTCCCTCACTCGACAAATTAGTGCCACGACCATCATCAAGAGTGAGGGGACTTCATTGTGTTAACGTTAGGTCCCCTCTGTTTGCACATCGAAGAGGTGAAGGGTGGAGGGGGAGGGGGTTGGGGAGGGGTGGGAGGGGGTGGGGAAGGGGAGAGGGTGGGGAGGGGGTGGGGGAGGGGAGGGGGGGAGGGGTTGAAAATTGGACATCATCCATTACCGCTCTCCAAGCATACTATAAATGATCTGTTGCTTTTGGGCAGAAATACGATACATTAGGTCACGAAGGAAAAAAAAAAATGGTTTGAGTTGAAAAGGAGATTTATTTAATCATATCTGGAGAGTGGAAATGAAACGTCGATTTCTATATTTCGCGAATTTGCTATATATATATATATATATATATATATATATATATATATATATATATATATATATATATATATATATTTGTGTGTGTGTGTGAGTGTGTATATATATATATATATATATATTTATATATATATATATATATACATATATATCTATATATATATATATATATATATATATATATATATATATATATATATATCAGGCACTGTTCAAGCCTTTCTTTTTCAGATGAGGCAACCTAGTCAAATATATATATATATATATATATATATATATATATATATATATATATATATATATATATATATATATATATGACACAACTAAGTCGAATGTGGTTTCGTATGATGACGGTCAAGCAATGATAGTTATTTTACAGAGAAAAAAATAACCCATGCTACAAAATCGATGTTATTAGATTAGAAATTATCTATAATAACGACATATTTCACAAGGCATGATTTTCATGTAGGTGAAATTCATGAAATGGGCTTTCAGTGTATATAAAAAAAGTTTCAACTCCACACTCCCAAGAACATTTAGATTATCCCGCAGTAAACCTTTTACCTTACAAGTTTTAAACCACAAACATCGTTTAATATCGAACTCACCTTACCTTTGAAGAAAGTTACGCTCTCTCTCTCTCTCTCTCACTCTCTCTCTCTCTCTCTCTCTCTCTCTCTCTCTCTCTCTCTCTATCTCTATGGACCTGATGATGTCCGCACTTTGATAATTGGCTGGAATCCTCACCTCATACAAGGGAGGAGAAAGAAGAAGAAGAGAAGGAAAAGGAAAGGGAGGAGAAGCAAAAGTGTCCGTTTCTTGATTACTTCTCCAGACGATAATTAAAATCCTCTTAATGAATCTTCAAAACCGAGAAGGTGTTCTGGAGGAAGAAGGGTTCGCGTTTCTTAATATAGAATCTCCTGAAACTGCAGTTTTAATAAATAAATAAAGGGATGATGCTCCACAATGCTGAGGAAGAGAAAGGTTATGGTGTCGAGTTGACGGAATCTGTAGTGATTGATGATAATGATGTAAGAGTATTATTATGAGTAGAAGGATGAATTTTTCATTCAACACAGAAACAAGAAGTTGAGAGGGACACTAGGAACAATGAAAAACTTTGTTTGGTAAGTTGACCCCCTAATAGAATCGATTCTTCGGAGATATTCCGTATTTAAATACCACTGCCATATGGCTTGTTTGCTTTATTTAAGTAGATTTAATTGTATTGGACGGATTCAACTGTTCCTTATTATATTCCCCCAAGTAGCAACTTTGATGTGACATTCTCAATTTTACGGTAACCTTTTGCCTCAGTTACGTCTACCAATATCAGTTTTCACTCAACAAAATTTTAAAAAAATTTCCCCCATTGACCCAATATTGCTTTTGTTTCAGACAGCATCTCTCCATGTGTTTCTTTTATTCTTATATCCATTTGCTTATTTAACTTTTTACCTACATCGGAATTGTAGTATACTGTAATTTTTTTTTATCATAATCGTGATAATTGTCCCAAAACGCCCCCTTTTTACGCAATTACTGATTTGTTTTGATACTTGGCCAACTCCATCGAAAGATACGCTTTAAATGGCCGCACCTCGTAAAGCAGTTCATGTTAGTTTAATTTTGCATTCGCTGGTGTATAGCATTAAACTGATTTTGATATCTTCTTTAAACAATCTTAGTACAGTTTTTTATATGCCCTGCAGCACCACCCCAGAATTGTTCACACATTTTATATGTTCCCCAGCCTCCGAAGATCACCTTTTTTTTGTGATTAAAATATTTAGTCCATCTTCACACGTTTCACTTCCATCAATTTAATATTAGTAAAATCGGGTTTTATGTCCAACCTCTTAGTATCAGTATCCATTGGCAGTTCTGATTTTAATCCTCTCAATCTCCTTTCGTAATGTTTTACAACATCTCTTTTTCACGGCGTGTTTCACATTACTCTTTCTAATAATTTTTCATAGTTACAAGTCGCTACACATTTGTCGCAACTTGAATCTTGCCTTCTCTCTGGACATTTATGTTCTGCACAGACCATGACGTGACATCTGTCTATTTAATCATATATTTCATTATATGTTTCATCTTTCCGGGATTCATATGAATTCAGTCTCTAACAATATGTAATGCTCGGTATTTCCTGCAGCCGGATTTTCAGAAATATTTGAAATCTCGCTCTCAAAACTCTTGACATCCTGGATGTATTTATTTCTCGCAGTTACGTTGCTGAGGAGAACTTACACTGAAGCTTTGCTCGATATATCATATAGAATTTTGGGTGGAAACTTCAAAACATTATCGATAGTTACGTTGACCATGACATCAATTTTACGCAGATCATTATTTTTAACACCTCTTATTCCTCTCGGCCGCATAAACATAAGATGAGTTCGAGGTGTCCAATCTTATCGATGTCCTCATCTTTCGCTTCATCTATCGAAGGTCTAGACCTTGATCTATCTGTACAGGAACATGATCAACTACCTATCCTAATTTCAGCCTTAATTTTATAAAAATTATAACTAATTTTTCAAGCGATCTCTTACAACCTTCAAATCATCAACAAATATTGCATATTAATTTTTTTTTTTCACTGACAAAACCGCCACAAACTTGTGTGCTGATGTACTTAACGAACACCTTACCCAAATACTGT
>NC_061107.1:22828542-22851042 GCF_015104395.2 Macrobrachium nipponense | reverse complement strand
ACAGAAAAGACCTCTAGGTCAAGTTCCATTGCCTGCAGAAAGAAGTGGAAGACCTCACGAGCGAAAAATGTGGACTCCAGCGTGAAGTTCAGACTGCGAAACTCAAGAGGAATAAGCTAGACATGCCTCATAGGACCTAGAGGTTCGACAGCTGTGAGGAGCAAAGGCGAAATTGGTGTGCGACCTCAAGAACCTCGAGGAGAAATGCAGACGCTTGGAGAAGGACAACTGTGAACTCCAGGAGGAACTGCCGATCTTCAAGGAATAGCACGATCAAGTCTGCGCTGGCCTCACTCAGACGGTCAGATGTGAAACATTTGAGGAGAATGTTTCTTGTATGGAAAGTTTGATGTTTATTTTTAATAAGTTTGCTTTGTTCATCCTTGAAGGAAATTAAACTTGAACGGAAATAAATATGTAAAAATGTTTTCTTAGAGTTTTATTTATTCCTGGAGGGGAAAGGAAAATGGGAGGAAAATAAGAGGATACGTGTAGTGCCAGGAGAAGAAGCAGAGGATTCAGAGAAGCGGCAGAAGAATTGAGAGGATTCAGTAGGATTCGTCAAGAGGTGTTCCAAAAGGGGGGGGGCCAGGAGAAGGAGCAGAGGATTCAGAGAAGCTGCAGGAGAATTGAGAGGATTCAGTAGGATTCGTAGAGTGCCAGGAGAAGAAGCAGAGGATTCAGAGAAGCTGCAGGAGAATTGAGAGGATTCAGTAGGATTCGTAGAGTGCCAGGAGAAGAAGCAGAGGATTCAGAGAAGCTGCAGGAGAATTGAGAGGATTCAGTAGGATTCGTAGAGTGCCAGGAGAAGGAGCAGAGGATTCAGAGAACAAGCTGCAGGAGAATTGAGAGGATTTCAGTAGGATTCGCTAGAGTGCCAGGAGAAGAAGGGCAGAGGATTCAGAGAAGCTTGCGGAGAATTGAGAGGATTCGTAGGATTCGTAGAGTGGCCAGGAGAAGAAGCAGAGATATCAGAGAAAGCTGCGGTAGAATTGAGAGGATTTCAGTAGGAATTCGTAGAGTGGCCAGGAGAAGGGCAGAGGATTCAGAAGAAGCTGCAGAGAATTGAGAGGATTCAGTAGATTCGTAGAGTGCCAGGAGAAGGAGCAGAGGATTCAGAGGAAGCTGCGGAGAATTGAGAGGATTCAGTAGGATTCCTGTAGAGTGCCAGTAAAGGACAGAGGATTCAGAAGCTGCAGGAGAATTGATAGTAATTCAGTATGATTCGTAGAGTGCCAGGAGAAGAAGCAAAGGATTCAGAGAAGCTGCATGAGATTGGAGAGTATTCAGTAGGATTCGTAGAGTGCCAGGAGAAGGACAGAGGATCAGAGAAGCTGCAGGAGAAATTGAGAGATTCCCATTAGGATTCATGAGTGCCAGGAGAAGAAGCAGAGGATTCAGAGAAGTGCCAGGAGAATTGAGAGGATTCAGTAGGATTCATGGAGTGCCAGGAGAAGAAGCAGAGGATTCAGAGAAGCGGCAGGAGAATTGAGAGGATTCAGTAGGATTCATGGAGTGCCAGGAGAAGAAGCAGAGGATTCAGAGAAGCAGCAGGAGAATTGAGAGGATTCAATAGGGTTCGTAAAGTACCAGAAGAAGCAGAGGATTCAGAGAAGTGGCAGGAGAATTGAGAGGATTCAGTAGGATTCGTAGAGTACCAGGAGAAGAAGCAGAGGATTCAGAGAAGCGGCAGGAGAATTGAGAGGATTCAGTAGGATTCGTATAGTGCCAGGAGAAGAAGCAGAGGATTCAGAGAAGCGGCAGGAGAATTGAGAGGATTCAGTAGGATTCGTAGAGTGCCAGGAGAAGAAGCAGAAGATTCAGAGAAGCCCCAAGAGAATTGAAAGTATTCAGTGGCATATTCTGGTTCTAAAGCAAAGCATATGTATTGCTCTCTCTGGGATGGGCGGGTGCCCGCCACGGGTCCCAGGATGGGCGGACGAGGCCCGCCAAAGGTCCCAGGATGGGTGGGTGAGGCCCGCCACAGGTCCTGGGCTGGGCGGGCCACGGGTCCCAGGATGGGCGGACGAGGCCCGCCAAAGGTCCCAGGATGGGTGGGTGAGGCCCGCCACAGGTCCTGGGCTGGGCGGGCCACGGGTCCAGGGATGGGCGGGCGAGGCCCGCCACGTGTCCTTGGACAGGCAGGTGAGGCCTGCCACAGGTCTCGGGACGGGCGGCCAAGGCCTGCCACAGGTCCCGGGCCGGGCAGGCGAGGCATGCCACAGGTCCAGGGACGGGTGGGTGAGGCCCGCTATGTGTCCCGGGACAGGTGGGCAAGGCCAGCCACGTTTCCTGGGATGGGCGGGCGAAGCCCGCCACGTGTCCCAGGACGGGCGGGAGGGGCACCCCACGGTTCCCGTGACAGGCGGTGGGTGATACACGCTACATTTGCCGGGACAGGCGGGTGAGGCTTGCGACATGTCGTGGGTAGGGTGGACGATACCCGCCACGTGTCCCGGGATTGGCGGGTGAGGCCCACCATGGGACATGGCACGGGCGGGTGCAGGCCCGCCACTGGTCCTGGGGCGGGTGGGTGAGGCCTGCCATGTGTCCCTGGACAGGGAGGTGGGGCTTGCCATGTGTCCCGGGATGGGCAGGTGGGGCACACCACGGGTCTCGAGACGGGCAGGGGAGGCTTGCCATGTGTCCTAGGACGGGCGACGAGGCCCTCCACGGGTGGTGGGAGAGGCCTGCCACTGGTGGCGCGAGGGGCTAGCTACGGGTCTTGGGACGGATGGGAGAGGCTCGCCACGGGCCCTGGGATGGGTGGGCCGGTACGCTACGGGTCTTGGGACGGGCGAGCCTGGCCCACCATGGGTGCATGAACGGGTGGGCCCTGTCCGCCACAGGTCCCAGTACAGGCAGGCCCCTCACGCTGCGTGTCACAGGATGGGCGGTTCCTTTCTAACAAAAGGTATCATGAGTTGAAAGCCACAATAATGTATTGATGATGTATTTTTCAAAATTCGAAAAGGTTAAAAAACATGGAGCTTTTGACCGTTGTGCAAATGAATGAATGTTCCCTGTTTTTACCCTTTTTGTATTTTTGAAAAATACATCATCATATATATGATTGTGGCTTTCAAATCATTATTCCGGTCACTGCATAGTGATGCACCACAGATAAAAAGGATCAGAGTCGAAGTTTACAACTCAAAGTATTGGGGTATTCATGAGGACCATGAAAATGGTTCCAAGCAGTCTTGTTTCGTCCTCTAGATCATTATATAATGTAGACTATATAAAGAGCTTAACATATCAAAAATTTGGTAGAAAAAATAATACCTTTCTGAAAACTTGAATAACGACCTGTATAACCTTTCACTCATATTTCTCTTCTTGTGTACTCTCCTAGCTAAAATTTCTTTGTAGATTATAATCACATCATAGGCATTTCTTGAGTTTACATCTCCATCCCTTTCACTAGAATTCATCTAATCATTCATTTGCTACATCTGTGAAATCAGCTGTCACCAACCCCTCTTTGGATTAAATTAAACCTTTTTCTCCTGGAAGCTTTACAGTAGTGGACATGTTTTGGACATTAACTGGGCTGCATACTTTACATGGTGCCTTTGAGTTCCTGGCACAGTGATTTTGAATCAGTTTTGGTGTTAAATTGTATTCATTTGCGTTTTATCCAGCATTTCTTGTACAGAAGCAGATGTAATAAAATCTCCCTTTTCTGTGTGAAATCTATGTTCCATAAAATTGTTCCTTATCAGCTTAATCATGTGGAGCGCATCAGCAAATGCAAATACACTCTTATCTGCGCATGGATTTTTAAAAGGAACGTTAAAATTCACTTTTTTTAGGAAATCTCAAGAAACTTGTGGCTTGCCCTTTGGTGTTATTCTCTTAGTTATTACAACCAAGAACCTTTTTGCTTTCAAGAGCAATTTCAAACTAAGCCGACTGACTAGGTTCATGTAGCAAAAGCAGATGTAATACCACACCGAGGCAAGACGGGCGTCAGTGACGTCTTATTTTGCCACCGCTCACGAATGTTAGACCTGTTTATCTAGATCTTGGTTGCAACAGTTTATGATAACAGGAAAATGAAAATCATTGCCAATTCAATTTTTTTTCAAGAATGTTGAAGATTCGTCAGCGACATTCCTCCTCAGTTAGCAACATATTTCTTTTTTGTTCTTAGTAGGTTTTCTATGTACACACACGCATATATAATATATGTACTAGTTGATCAACCCGGTGCTGTCTGGGAAATCTCCGAATGACAACCGATAAACTCTCTCTCTCTCTCTCTCTCTCTCTCTCTCTCTCTCTCCCCTGTTAAGATAGTTGCTTTAGTTACATTACCCAGGATTTTTTACATTTTATGTTTCACCTCTTCTCACCCCCCATTCCTATTGGGGCTGAACTTGGACTTGAAGGGCATCGGGAGTGTCTCTGTTCATCCCAGTGACCTCGAATATATGTCATTTCTTAAATTTTATTTTTCACCCCTCCTCACCACCTTCCCCTTCCTATTGGGGCTGAATTTGAACTTGAAGGGCAGGGGGAGTGTCACTATTAATCTCAGCGACCTCGAAAACTATGAATAAACTCTCTCTCTCTCTCTCTCTCTCTCTCTCTCTCTCTCTCTCTCTCTCTCTCTCTCTCTCCTGTTAAGATAGTTGCTTTAGTTACATTGCCCAGGATTTTTTACATTTTATATTTCACCTCTTCTCACCCACCATTCCTATTGGGGCTGAACTTGTCGTTTTCTGTAATTTTTACATCTCACCCCTTTCTTACCACCCTTCCCACATCTCCCCTCCGCCCCCACTCCCCGCTTTGGTAAGTCATATGTATACCAAGTTTGCTTGAGATTGCTCAATGCGTTTCAAAATGTATATGGAATGCACACGCTTACATCCATTTATATATATATATATATATATATATATATATATATATATATATATATATATGTATATATATAATAATATATATATATATATATATATATTATATATATATATATATATATATATATATATATAGACGTATATATACTGCATAAGTATACAATTTATTGCGATGCTAACAAATATATGAATAAAAAGTGGCTTTTCAAAAAGAGAAATGATTTTAGACAACGAAATTTGAGAGCTGTCTCTGTGAATAGAATATAATTAATGCAAAGCTCTTACGAAAGGCAGTATAGAGTAGATATGTAAAATAGGAGCAAAACCAAGCGTCAAGTTATAAAACCCTAATTAAAGTGGGGAAAACAGTTTGAATTTCAGATCATTTTTATCCGTTTTGTGAAAAAGAAACAACTACTTGACCGGCAGAGATGATAATTTTTTTTGTAACGGCCAATGGGATAAGCTTCCTCCTACCCTTCTCTAACCGTGGCCTTGGAGGAAATGGAATATAAAAAAGTGGACCCAAAGATCGAGGGAAGCGATAGGGCGGCCTCTGCGCACTCTAAAGATTTAGAAAGAGGTGAATATGCCTGGTTAGCCTTCCGAAAATAGCAGGGATTTGAATATGCTCTATTTCCTACGGTCACATCCTATTAAACTGTGGAATTTTTTCTTTTTTGGGGCCACAAGGTTTATTCTTCACTCTATTCCTCTTTTCTTCCTTTAATATTAAAGCGATAGATATATTCGGATTCCCGCCCTGCCCGCTACCAAATTACATGTATTAATAAGTTAATTTGATTAACATTATCATGTACTTTTGCCAGATATAATGATCTAGTGCGGTAAACAAATGGATACACTTAGACAAATGGACAAAAGGAGAACTTCAGCGGTTTTAACAAGTAAGAATTATATTCAGTTGAAAGTGTTATCTTTTCTCCCATTGCATAGCATTTCGTTCATCCTTTCGAGAATTGGACCACTGCAAAATGATCATATTATCATATTCTTAAGCTCCTCGTTTCTTGGGTTTATGGCCAATTTCGAAAACGTAGAAATAACGGGACTGAAATATCTATCTTCAAGAAGTGTTTTCACATTGCTGAAGTGTGCATATTTTATCTTCCAGTTAATATCAGCAAATCTGTATCCAATCTTTTATTACGAGCAAAGGTGAAATTCCCGTTGGATGTTTAAAATTCTTCAATCTATCCTTTTGTTTGGCGGATAAGGTTTGGGGCGGGGAAGGGGTTAGCAAGCTAGCCCAACACGGTGCTAGCCCCAAGCCAGGATAAATAGGGCTTCCTTCCGTAAAACATCCGCAAAAAACAGCGACTCCGACTAGGAATTGACCTCAAAAGAAGTAGTTGCCGTGTTCTCAGTTTATACACACATTTAATAATATCTCTTCACTTTAGCGCCAGAAAAACTTCAATCAATCAGTAATTCTTTACGGATAAGTGGTCTTCATTTTGTCGTCTGACGAGAGGCTAAAGGAAAACAAGTTATTACTGACGTTTTGGAAAATAAACCGAGTTATTGGCTCTACATGAATTCAAACCTGAATTTTTATTTGGTCATTTGATTATAGTTTAAGAAAACTTAAATCTAAATATATATATATATATATATATATATATATATATGATATATATATATATATATATATATATATATAGATATGTATGTATGTATGTATGTATGTATGTATATATTTGTATTTGTTTGTACGTAAACTGCATATATATATATTTTTTAATACACTAATCAGCGTAAATATGTTATTTAATTACAACGGTTAATATGATTCTACCTTATATATGTGAATACAGTTGACCTAAATTTCATCCTCAATCTCTTTCTGCGTTTAAACAATTTAACATGTAATAAACAACTAACAGAAGACCTCGTCCACAAATTTCTTGAATTTCTCTAGAATAAAATTATGAATCTCTCTCTCTCTCTCTCTCTCTCTCTCTCTCTCTCTCTCTCTCTCTCTCTCTCTGTCCTTCGTTCCAGAGATATTTATGAATTTGCAATAATAAAGGAATAAAGGAGATCATTAATTGCGCAATGAAATAATAGATGGATGAGGAAAATTTGATTTCCGGGATATGACGAGAATCAGTAAATACGAAACAGATGACATATCAGCGCCTTAGTGGCGTGGTTGGTATGGTCTTTGTCTGCCAACTCAGTGGCGTGGTTGGTATGGTCTTTGTCTGCCAGCTCAGTGGCCGCGATTTCGATTCTCTGGCATTCCATTGAGGGGTTAGAGATGTGTATTTCTGGTGATAGAAGTTCACTCTCGACGTGGTTCGGAAGTCCCGTAAAGCCGTTGGTCCCGTTGCTGAATAACAACTTGTTCCATGCAACGTAAAAACACCATACAAACAAACAAACAGATGTCACATGAAAGAATTTCAGTAGATATTGCAAAACTAGAGCAATATTCATGTCAAATGTGAGCTTGTTAAACATTCCTCATTCTCATTTTGCCTAGCGATGATCCAGTAGCTTAACTGGGTCCTTTTAACGAAGCTTCAAAAACTGCTTGTACAGCATTTATTGATCGAATCAAGCTGAGGTATTGTCTCTGCCAAGATGTTGAAAAGAAAGCGGACGAAATGAAAAAAAAGATAAAAGAAGAGAGAGAGAGAGAGAGAGAGAGAGAGTAGGTCAGCAAAACGTAAACAAGGATGCACTAAATGAGAAGAAAGATATTGTGGAGATGAAAATACAAGAAGCTGAAAATCTTTCATCAAAAGCACCACTTTCTTTTTACCAAAACTGTTTACAAAGTCCTTAAATGATGGAATGGTATCCCACTGAAACCAAGGAAAGAGGAAAATGGAAGAATATATACCTTCACTGACATAGAAGGCAGAATAACAGCCGGCACTTTCAGGAAAAAAGTTTCTCGTCCTTCACGTTGTGTTCTTTTTCCGTATTCTAGGCAACGATGCTTTCATTATTCAGTAGTGTTTAGCCGCATTTGACCTTTCTAGGCAAACGTCCCTGTCTGTAAGCTCACAATCACACACACACACACTATATATATATATATATATCTATATATATATATATATATATATATATATATATATTAATATATCTATATATTATATATATAATATATATATATATATAATAAGATATATATAATATATTGCGTATATCATAATTGAGTGTTATATATATATAGTATATATATATTATATTATATTTATTTATATCTCTTATATTATAATATAATTTATATATCTAATAATCATAATTATATAATATCTCTTAATATTATTACGATATATATATATATAAATATATATTATATCTTATCATTAATTATATCTATTTATATTATAATATATATATATATATTATATATTAAATTATAATATATATATATATTATATAATTTCTTATAATTATAATATATATATTTATATATTATATATAATTATATATATATATCATATTATATATATATATATAGTATATATCGATATATCTATATAAAATAATAAAATATAATATATTATATATAATATATAGATTATATATAAAATATATAGATATATTTATATATATCTAGAAATATATATAATAGTATATCTAAATATATATATTTATAATATATATATATATATATATATATATATTATATTATTATACTATAGATATATATATATATATATTATTATATATTATATATATATATATCTATAGTATATATAATTTATATAATAGTATATATATACCTAGTTATATATATATATATTATATAGTATATTACTATGATATATATATACTCATATAATATATAGATATATAATATATATATGATATATAGTACTTGATAGATATAGATACATCTATATAATTAAAAATCCATTATATGATTATATTATATAAATAAATATATATATAGATATTATATAATATATATATATATATATACTATATAAATATATATATATATATATATATATATATATATATATTATATATATATATATATTATATATATATATATATATAATATATATATATATATACCTATATATATATATATATATATATATTATATATATCTATATATATATATTATACAGAGAGAGATAGAGAGAGAGAGACCTAGAGAGAGAGGAGAGAGAGAGAGAGAGAGAAACTTGCAGCAAGACTCATAATTGCATTCTCGAGAAATTCAAGAAATTTGTGGACGAGCTTCTCGTCAGAAAAGCCTTCTGGTATTTTCTTTTCTTATTACCTGTCAAATTGCTTAAAACGCGGTGAGAGACTGAGGATGCAATTTAGTTCAAATATATTGACATTTATAAAGTAGAATAATAGCAACTGCTAATGCTGCCCTGAAAATGTCATTTAATGTAAACAAGAATGTGGTACAATTCTCTCCGTACTTTTTTTTTTTTTGCTGAATCCTCTACCTTTATTATATCAAATCGCCAGGTTGGTCGTCGCCCAAGGTAAAAAAAAGTTATTATGAATACAAGAGAATCTATTATTAGGAACACTTATTTCGTTGACGTCATTGGTTGTAAGAGTTCGCGATCAGACAAACACTGAATCCATTTTTACTCGTTGACTGCTGGTCGCTCTTGATATTAGGACAGGTGGCTTTTATCGGTAATAAGTTCGAAAATGTTTTTGCTCTCAGTGTTGATTTAGATAATGTGTTGACATTCTTTATGCTAAAAGGTCTCACTTGATTAATGTCGGAAGGATGCGTTATGCAAAACCATGATTCGATTTGGAGAAATCTAAAAGGGAGTTTACGGCCTTTGGGGATCAAAATACCGCCATGGATGGCGCAAAACATGTGCAGGCATATTTTGCTTATAATCTAGAAACTGATTATTAGGAGTTTTGTATATTATTAATTTTCCATACTTTGCTCGATTCCTAACAAACAGACTCTTGTGGCTTCAGGTTCCCCGCAGATGGCTTATCATATTTTACTAGTATATTTTAACATATTTTCATACGTGTCCTAGGGACATTATCTTCGATCTAACCTCATATAACCTCATATAACCATTATCAAGTCTCTATCTTTACGTGAAATTCAGTTGTCTCCAAAACTTGCGAATGAAAATATGAATGAAATGTGTATCAGATCTTTCATACATGATTTTCCGAAATTTATGCTTTTCAGCTCAGTAACCGTAAAGCCGTCTTTCAGTGTCAGCGAAATTATTATTATTATTTCTCTACATGAAAGCCAACACCACACTGCATATTTACGAACGAAACATTGCAGGATTTGCAGGAGAAAACGTTACTAGTGACTCGTGAGAGTAGAAACGAAGACACTGAAATAATGTTCCATTGTGTACGCAGAGATAGCATTCAAGCAAATGGACAGAATTATTTATGTCGAGAAAGCTGCTAGTTGAAACCGTATATATATCCATCGAGGCGATGCCTGGCTGTAAGCGAAAATATGAAAATGTATGAGACTGCCGGAGAGAATTTATGGTCTCGTCTTTCTCGCCAGCCACAAGAAGTCTAGAAGCGCTGAGATGCGCTTGAGGAGGAATGAAGCGTGCTTCTGAAACCTCTAAGTGGTTAATATGAGGCGTAACCTTACGACGTCGCAAGTCGCCTTCAATTTTAATCGCGTTTGAAATCATATTCCGAAACGAGAAGAATGCTTTAGACGTGGAGAAAATCTTGACGTATTCTTCTTGATACAAACCTGTTCATCAAACAAAGGAGACATTAAGGACCTTTCACACGCTAAGTAAATGATCAAATGAAGATCATTACAGTTTAGGTAGTAATTCAACAAAAAGAGAATCTCCGGAATTAACTACGCATTTTCCATTATTCAGTTCCCTTTTAGAGATCTTGCGTTGTACTTTTCGCATCGGCTGTTATCGCAAAAGAATGATGTCTGAATGAAATATTTTCGCAAAACATTCCAAAGGAATTTTTTTACATTTTTTTAAAAAGCAGGTATAATTTCTCATTCAAAAGGAACTTTGTATTAAGATTATTTTCAGGAGGAGGATGCAAGATAAGTATAATTTTTGAAAATTTACATTCATGACTGTGATTTGATTATGCTGTGTCTAAGCAGTGATGTAGGTACCCTGCTGTCAGTTCATGAAGCGAATAAGGGTAGCTATCTCATCCCCAAAAGTTGCTCTTTTTGTAGTTTTAGATTGAGGGGCGACGCTTAAGCTTTTTGTATTAAAATTTACTGTGCTGCTTTTATATTTATATTGCTGATATTAACTCACTTCTTTGTAAGATAACAAAAAAAATTAGTGTTTTGTCTTATAAGCTCTCTCTCTCTCTCTCTCTCTCTCTCTCTCTCTCTCTCTCTCTTCTCTCTCTCTCAAAAATTAAAATTTTATAATTGCTTTTGTATTAAAATCTACTGTATTGCTTTTATATTCATGTCGCCATTACTAACACACTACTTTGTGAGATAAGCATAATTCATAAAACTGAAAAAAAAAGAAAAAAACTATCTTGTCAGTTATTATGTCGATGTTTAAAGGCCTCTTTTTGGGGCTGCCGTCCCACAAGTACTACAAAAGACCCTGCAGGAACAGATGGCACTATTTTGGAGGTGCTTGGACAATCCATGGTGTTGGGACCTCTACGCGGGATGCCCATGAATGCCCACCATCCAGAAGGGAGGACCTCCTCCTCTTCTGCCTTTTCCTAGGACTCCTGGGGCATCTACATGGATGGTTACCTTATTAAAGGAATGCTTCCAATAGAGAGCCTTGGGAAGAATGTGGAGACCCTCCTTGAGGGATGCCTTCTCCAGGAATAACTTCGTCCTCACCACCTTAGTGAGGATCTATTTCAGAGCTGCATCTCAGCATGCATCTCTTGATGCTTTCCCCTGGGAAAGCATCCCTCGGAGTAAGGCATCCCAGCTAGGGGCTGTTCATTCTTACACTGATAAGGCATTCTTAGTGGAGGTGCTGGAGACCCTCTTCAGACGATGCCTTCGACGGGAGGCTATGGCCCTCTTCGCCAAAGTGAAACCCTCCTCCGACGATCCTTCCCGACTTGGCAGAACCCCTTCCTGGTAAGGATGACCTGAAGGTTCTCTTTGCCGGGATTTCCCGGGTTCCCTTGGGAGAAAATCCCAAGAAGATCGTCTCCCAACTCATCCCAGTTGAAATAGAAACTTTTGCATATTATTTTTTTTATAATAATATGCGGCATAGAAGATATTGGAATCTTACATCTAAATATTGCATCCAAGAAAACAGAATTGAAGAAGTCTACATCATCTTGTAGGAATTAGCTTTTAAATGAGGATCCTAAGATTCGAAAGTTTGTATAATCTTAATAATTCAAGGCCTTTAGCTCGATCATAAATGAGTCTTATTCTACAACTGAAAAATGTTCACAAACCTATCCTGAAAATTGAATTTAATAATTGTAATAATTGAATTTTCTTTATAATTTGTGAAAATTTTTCTTAGCGTTTATTTCATTACAAATTTGTTATAAATTGAAACAATCTCGAGCAGGTTTTAGCAAGAAAGGCTAAAACCTATTCTTCCCGTTCTCTTAAGTCTTAATAGATCTTGAATTTTACACCAACGTTCAACGTTTATTTCTTTCCCTGAAATCTCCAGGGCTTCGGCGTTAAATCTTGTTCACATATCCTGAAGATTTGTAACTAGGACGCGTGTAATTGCTAACATCTAAGATTGATTTATAATTGTGGCTCTATATATACTATATATATATATATAATATATATATATATATATATATATATATATCTATATATATATATATATATATGTTATATATACTATATATATATATAGGATATATATATATATATGTATGTAGTATATATAATATATGTATATATATATATATATATATATATATATATTAGATATATATATATATATGTATGTATATCTATATAGTATATATATATATATTATATATATATATATATATATATATGATATATATATATATATCCGTATATATATCGGGCAATTGTGGGCAAAAGAGAACACCATTTTCTGAAATGTTGATAATACTTCATAACATTTTTCGAATCCTTCTACTATTACATACGTTGCATATTGTTTCATAAGCTATTATATTGGATATTTTGTTTGTACTTTTCTTATATTCACGTCAAGTCCGCCACACTCTTTACCCCTTCTGAATCTTCATATGTTCTGAATAAAACTCCTTTAGTGAAATGAGTTATATAAAGAGATTATTATGATTTACTAATCATATTATGGAATATAAGAAGAAAGAGAAAAGCGGGGCTTCCCGAGTTACGTGAGATTAACCAAGTCCCTATTAAGCACGAGGTATAAAAGGGTTACCTTATGTAGTGAATTTAAATTCATTATAATTTACCTTCCAAATTCGATACGCTATCCTAACCCTGTTTCTTAAGGTCCTTTAAACTCAGCACGGAAATTGCTGGCACTTCATAATTTTTAAATCTCTTTTTCTCAGGTGACCAGAAGAAAGCGGATGAAGAGAGAGAGAGAGGAGAGAGAGAGAGAGAGAGAGAGAGAGAGAGAGAGAGAGAAGAGAGAGAGGTTAGTTAAATAGATTAGCAATTAGGTCGTTAACATTGAGTAGGATCAATATAAAAGTGGCGAGATAAGACGAAGAATGAAAATTTGGTAGATGGTCAAGAAATCGAAAGTACAAAAGGTAAATCAATGAAATAGGAAAACAGAGGGAGAAAGGATACAGGTTAAAAGAGAATGAGCTAAGAAGAAAGATTCAAATAAAATGTTACGATTGTCTCAGTACTTCGCTGTGTTTTTCCACTGCTGTATGTTTTGATGTCCTAACTATAATGATACATGATAGACCCTTTTTTATAAATGAGTCACAACATCATTAGTTTTATACAATTCTGTATTGAGATTGAGGACTGAAGTTTCCTAATAACATTACGTGTTACCTATAATGAATTTCCAATTATATAAAACCGTTTCCTCTACTTTACGGTCACTTTTCCATTACTTTATTCATCATCCTGGTTAATAGTAACCAGAGGAGAGTGGACGGTTATTTCCATTTTAACACAGGACACATTACATGCATAAGTAATCACACTTCAAACACCTTTTATTTTTAACGTTTCCTGATATTCCGGGTTTTTTTACCTTCGCATTGGTGCACTTGAACGAAAAAAGACCGGGCGATTTAATTAGTTTGAGACCTTTGATAAATGATTCCCCAGAACCCATGATTCTCATTCAGTGTCGGAAATTAATTGTTGCTATTTGCAAGAATCACGCATTCTCGTCTTTGACAAATGCTTATCCATCCACAGCGAAATTCTATTCAAGATAAGCAGAGCGCGTGAATGTTCCATTCTGGGTATTTACGAGCTAATTGAATTCCAAAATTAGAGGCACACACACACACACACACACACACACACACATATATATAAATAATATATTATATATAATATATATTATCTACTATATATTATATTATATATTAGATATTATATATATCTATAATAGTATATATATCTTATATATTATATATAATATATAGATATAGTATAATATACATATGTATATATATATAGGCTAAGCATTTTGACTTCTGACTAAAAAATCCAGAGTACTAAGTTTTCACGTTAAAAATGTCTGGAGCTCTACAAAATTTATCTATCAGTTTTCAATGCTGAACATAATCAAAGATATAGAGGAAAACCTTCAGGACGAATCTAACCTGGTGTTGTAAGAAATGATTTAGCTTCAATTATGAATTCAGTGAGCACAGGAAATCTAACCATAGTGCAGTTGGCTAGGGATCATTACACAAATATCAATGTAAAGATGTAAAGCGTTCGGTGGTTTTTTACTGGTCAGAGATACAATTCTATTTATATCACAGAATCCTTGTCGAAGGTTGGTAAGACTGACTCTCTCGACGTTAGGCAGCTCCCACAAAAACCAACCTTTCCTTGGGAGGGTGTTCCTTCTGGTGTCCAAAAATTCGGTGATATCTCTTGGAAAGAATAAAAAACCGGAGACAAATAAGAATGCGATGAGGATGGACATTGGCAGTAGAACTCCACTCAGAGTCTGAAGTTACAGCCACTGCAACAGTGACAACAAACCCTAAAGTGATAATAATAATAATAATAATAATAATAATAATAATAATAATAATAATAATAATAATAATAATAATAATAATAATAATAATAATAATAATAAAATAATAATAATAATAATAATAATAATAATAATAATAATAATAATAATAATAATAATAATAATAATTAAAAAATCCTCATAGTAGCACGAGTCTTCAAATGGAGAAATAATTGTACATATATTTAAATTTAAAACTTAAAGGATAGCTTTCGGGAATCTGTTCGGTTCCCCTTTTCAATTTGCAGATTGAAAAGGGGAATCGAACAGATTCCCGAAAGCTATCCTTAGTTTTAAATTTAGATATATGTACGATTACATAATTGTGGATTTGTTTCTCTAATAATAATAATATAATAATAATACAATAGTGAGAAGTAACACATTCCTCAGTAAAACAGCAGTGTTTAAAGGCAATTTAACCCACAATTAATGTTTAAAAGCAACTCAGTTCTATTCTGTGACAGTGTTAAGGAGACTATCAGTCTCTCTCACGTATAATTAATAGATAGCACATTATTCAGTGGTGATGCATAGCCTGTAAAAAAAAGTCCTATAAAATAGGGCGTATCTGTCCGTCTTACAGCTTTAAATGACGTCTTTGAGATATATCCCCATTTAGTTACCAAGCAGTTATTGTCTGACACGAATGAGTGTACGCGAAAGAAGTCAGGAAATCCCTGTGAAGTTAAGAAAAGTCATGCCTTTGAAGTCATGACTCACTGAGACATTTGGCAGCGACGAGAGCAGAATAATTAGTGATGTCTTTAAGGGACGTTGAAAATTATATTCACCTCAGCAGGAAAAACACCCGAGTTGAATAGTGAGATCTCTTTCGTGATATCCGCTGGATGTTGTAGCTCACGAAGGAGATATCAGCGGGTAATGAGGAGGCGAAGAAATCGCTTTGACATTCGTAAACTCAGCAGTGAAGTAGATACTAAGGATATACTGGTGATCAAAGAATTCTGAGAGCTTTTGGAAGCGGAATTGGTTAGACTGTGCCAATGACCTTCCAAAACGCTAGAGTGATTACAAAAGAAGAAACTTTGCCAACAATCAGATCTGTCCAGTAAAGAAGAGAGAAAAGTATCAAAGCAAAGAGAAACTGGGAAAGATATTTGCCCCAAAGGAATTAAGGGGAATATTTTAAACCATCCATCCCGTTGGTTTAAAAGCAAATATAATAATAATAATAATAATAATAATAATAATAATAATAATAATAATAATAATAATAATAATAATAATAATAATAATAACAATAATAATAATAATAATAATAAAAGTAACAGTAGTAGTAGTAGTAGTAGTAGTTGTGGTATAAGGAAGTGGAAAGAAAGCATGCAAGACAAATATAGAAAGCCATATCTAGCATTTATTGCTTAGATAATAACAACAGAAGATCCAGTGAATTATAAATAAAATGTCATGAAATGAAGGCCTAGAAATTAAGATGAATTATAGACACTTATTGCCATACCGGAAATCATGTGATGCAATTCGTAGCTATACCGTTGGCTGAGAGCCAAAGCTGTGAATAGATAAGTTTGTATTCGACAGTTTATTTCCTGAAGTTAGAGAGGTTTCCATTTTTGTTTCAGATAAGCCAGACGAAGAATAGTTTTTATTACGTAGTATGGCGAACGTTTTAAAAGTTAATCGTCCCTAAAAAGTTGCCTTCCCTAACGGGTAACCGAGTGTCACTCGTAATTTATTTTCCTCTGCTTGGTGTGTCCGTTTATCGGTGTTTTTTTTTTTTAACAGATGATTTTATGATTTTTTTTTTTTAATGGAAAAAAGAATTGTAGGCTTATGGTAAGTGAAATCCAGGGCAGTAATTTCGATGATCATTCTCTCTCTCTCTCTCTCTCTCTCTCTCTCTCTCTCTCTCTCTCTCTCTCTCTCTTTAATTCTGATATAATAGTTGTTGTTCAATGTAGAAGTGAGTTTTGGCATTGTAGACGATAGTCCTGGTTACTTAGACAATACAAACCTGTGCTATTTAATGTAATTAAGTTGACGGTGCTTCAAAATATTTAATAGATTTTTCACAAATGTTAGTTGGGGCCAATAAAAAGTCACCCTATTTTGAGAGAGAGTACATTTTTAGTTTATTATATTGTGAAGCTCATTAGAAAAAAAATATGCTTTAAGAAAATTATGACGAGAAAGCTAGAATTTAATTGTATATTCAAACACAAGCATGATTGAACTCCAAACGTGATAAACAAGATAAAAAAAAAATACAGGAATTCAACGGGAGTTTACAGAATAAGATTGTCTTATTGTATGGAAAGATTAGATTTTTAACTTCCACTTCCTTGCATAGCAGTAAGAAGTTGTAACTTCCTTGCATAGCAATAAGAAGTATTAACTTCCTTGCATAGCAGTAAGAAGTATTAACTTCCTTGCATAGCAGTAAGAAGTATTTACTTCCTTGCGTAGCAGTAAGAAGTATTAACTTCCTTGCATAGCAGTAAGAAGTATTAACTTCCTTGCGTAGCAGTAAGAAGTATTAACTTCCTTGCATAGCAGTAAGAAGCTTTAACTTCCTTGCATAGCAGTAAGAAGTTGTAACTTCCTTGCATAGCAGTAAGAAGTATTAACTTCCTTGCATAGCAGTAAGAAGCATTAACTTCCTTGCATAGCAGTAAGTTGTAACTTCCTTGCATAGCAGTAAAAAGTGATTCTATTCCTATGCAAGTTCATGTCAGGGTCTGACTGAGATTATTGGCAGGTCACTTTGATCCAGCAACAATCTTAGAAAAAACTGTAAAATCTGACCTAGGAAAAATACATAACATTGTTTTTAAACTTGGCCAGTAATATAAAACAATAATGAAAATATTGGAAACTTTAATATGTCGTGCAGAACCATATGTGAAAAATATATGTAAGATTATTTGATTCTCTTCTCGTTACAAATATTGTTAAACGTTCACAGTTCCTTTTGTGTTAGTTCACATTAGGACCTGTTACTACAAAGATATTCGGCTTCGCAGATAAAAACTGCGGAAGAATCTTTGTAAATGCCATATGCGTAGGTTTTTATGGGGGTTCTTCCTCCCATTTCACTTGCATATCCCTGGACGCAGAAGTCAGCTTCACATTCTATGAGTTCTTTGAGGAATTATTATCGCTGGCTACTCATTACATCCAGTAGGATTTCAGTCCAGTAGGGGGTTAGTGCCGTCAGTGGACCTCAAGCAGTGCACTGTAGGCCTTCGGTCCCTAGCTGCAACCACTTTCGTTCCTTTCACTGTACCTCCTCTCATATTCTTTCTTCGTCTTACTTTCCACCCTCTCCTAACACCTGATTCATAGTGCAACTGAGAGGTTTTCCTCTAGATACACCTTTCAAACCTTTTACTGTCAATTTCCATTCCAGCGCTGAATGACATCATCGGTCCCAGTGCTTGGCCTTTGGTCTAAAATCTATAATCAGTTCAGTAGGATTTCAGGTCTTAAACGGCAGTTTTATATCTTTCGATCTACGTAACCATCCTTCCCATCGCTTGCCGTGATCTCCTTCTATTCTTGTTTTCCTCATCTTTCCAGTATGTTCTGTATCATCATCATCATCATCATCACCACCACTTTTCTTGTGCTATTCATCCCAACCCCATCTTTTATAACATCTTGCGCTTGGGTTTTACGGGCTGCTGAAAAGCAAGAGCCCGTGCCAGCATAATGCTGGCTTAATCTTATTGCTTGCGCTTGGGCACATCCACTCTGGGAGATACTAAAGATTTCCTCAAACAGAGGCTAAAATAGTTCGTTGATTTTATGATATGCCACCACCTTGGCATAGTATAGACCTTTATTCGATTTTACACATAGAGATTTTTGTATAATGAAGTAATTTACTCCATTTTAAGCTAAATGAGGTTCAGAATCGTAAGCAATGTATACTACGTTCTTGATTAAATTAATGTATGTTCTTTAATCTCATAATAATATCTAAATATGAAACAGAATTTCCCTGTATTTGTTTAGCAGAAATATCTGTCTTTCCTTGTACATGCTTATGCTCACTTAAAAAGACCAATATACACAGCCCATACGTACAAAATACGTGATAAAAACACAAAATATATGTAATAAGGAATGCTGCATTGCTGCTTATATCCTTTAAAGGGAAAGATAATCAGACACACGACCTGGCAGTAGTAAGTGGACAACCCAGAGAGAAGTAGAGGGTGAAATGGAAGAGAGTAGCAGCTCTCGAATCAGACGCCGAAACAGGAATCATCTCTTAAACGCGGGAGGATTACACGAGTCCTGAAAATGAAAGCGGCCAAATGATTCCAAAGTATAACAGCAGAAGAAAAGCTGTTCGCCGAATGACTATTAGAAATTTATTGTTATTTGGGTGGGGGTGTGGGTGATGTGGGGAAGATAAGAACAATTTTACAAACCTTCCCTGCAAATGACGTTTGTGTCTATTCCTTGACACCCTGTTCCTCTTCTTCTCGGACCATCCCCAAACTTTTGCATCCGGTTTTGATCCATGGCAGAGATCTCGGGAGCCACCTCACCCCCCCTCCCCTCCGTCCCTCCCTCCATTACAACCAACATTCTCATACCCATCCCGCAAGAAGTGAGTCGTCAATCATTTTCTGTCTGGGAATTATTGCCTGTCCAATCTGAGGATAACTCATGGCTCGGGTTGGTTGTTTACGATGTTTGTGGCGGAGGAGGAAGAGAAGAAGCGAGCCAATCCCCAGAAGTGGGGAATGTGGAAATATGCAAGGTTATGTTTGGGGCAATAATTCTCCTGCATATTTCGGGAATTCCTTTACCTTTAACGTGGGGGAAGGGATGGTGTCTTCCTGATTATTCACTGCGGAAATTAATCTTAAAACTTGAAACACATGTTTTACGATGTTAAAAATGTTAATAATAAACATACACTCTGAGATAACTGGTGCTGTTATGATTAACTATATCTAAATAGAAAATCAAGAGCATCAGCCAATATACGTGTATACCGTTGCAGTAATATACCTACTATAATAAGCATTTGCGAGTCTGAGGACTGAGCTGAGTAATTTAATAATGGTGAAACTTGGTTCAGGCTCCATTTAAAACCGCCGTGAAAGCTCTCAAGTCCTGATATTTCCAACTGCTTCGTATTCGCATTTTTCTTATCGTTATTATGTCATAAGTAGTACTTAATGTTTCAAATTTGATGTTTCAATATCTCTTCTGATTTTTCATCCTATTGTACATGATTTTTCTGTACTTTTGATATTTATACAGATTAGAAAAGTTATTGCAGTGCATTGAAGAATAATGATTATTCTATTTAACATTTTCGTTATTAGGAAAGTTGGGTATGTTG
Source organism: Macrobrachium nipponense (assembly GCF_015104395.2). Taxonomy (NCBI): domain Eukaryota; kingdom Metazoa; phylum Arthropoda; class Malacostraca; order Decapoda; family Palaemonidae; genus Macrobrachium; species Macrobrachium nipponense. The sequence goes on along the minus strand of NC_061107.1, from coordinate 22,830,649 downwards.
CGCTCGATGAGATATTCATGTAAGATTCATAGAATATATTTTATACGTTTACCGTCACACAAGTAGTTGTTAACATAGTAAAATAGTCATTATGATTTGAGATTTAAATAGAATATTAGAATATATCATCGTTCCATATGGTATTACAAAATGCAATAACTCAACTCTATTAACAGCTAACTCTAACTATGACACGCATAATTCTTAAATTTCAGTAAACTGAATATGTACCCATACCTTAACCTCTGATTCATTTCAGTGGTATTTATAAATACGTGTACTCAGTGACCTTGACTTTTAAAGATGACCTTGTTGTGCCTTCTCCCGAACTAATGACGCATATACTTCACACGATCTCCCAAGGGGGTAAAAGTCGTTCGTAAGTTATGGTCCAATTAATAAAACTGAAAACGCTCGGGAGACGTATGTGTTCAATACCTGGCGATTTAGCGACAGAATTTATCACACCTTTTATCACATTTCTTTTTGCAATCATTTTTCCGTGAGGCGGACCAGCAGAGCTCTCCTATGAACATGTAATTAATTATAACTATCAGGAACACCGAGTAAACCTCCACCCGCCCCCCAACAGCGAAATTCTGGAGGATTTATAATTCAGGTTTTATAAAATATATAGTCAGAAATGAATTTCTCCAACTCGGTGATGAAAGAGTCCTCTGAACTAATTTAATCTAAACTTTCCGGGGTTGATCCTCAAGATATGTCTATCAAAACGAGAGAGAGAGAGAGAGAGAGGAGAGAGAGAGAGAGAGAGAGAGAGAGAGAGAGGGCTGCTCATAATGACATTGATGGTTTTGGCTGAACAAATTAGGAATATGATTATCCGCTATGATTCATAACTTATTATATCGAGTAATAGGTAGCACAGTACTCTTCATTAAAGCCCGTTCACCTGTCTAGGATTAGTTTCCGAATTCAGGCATTAATGAGAAGGGACATCTCAAAAAGTTTTGAATGCTGCGCACATTAATCTTCACTTATCATATTGCCTGTTTCATCCATAAGGACCAGTTTGTGTATTGGTTAAATTTTATATTACATAACAGAGTAGTCATTAGTCTCTTTTGTTCGTTGGCTACGTTGACTTCACCGGTACATTTTGTCTATCGTATATTCGGTATATTAGGTATATTTGCCTTCCTCCCCTTGGTACATTTGATATAATTGGGCACTACAGCTTAATGTCATTTCCACTGAACACACCATTTGTATATTTGATACATTTTTAGCACTGGGGAAATTTTATCTATTGCGTTTTTCAACAAGGACCATTCGCTTAGAAAAACTGACGATTAATCATATTACTTTTCCATGTTCAGAAATATCTGCCGATTTAAAAGAATTAAATGATTTAGCCCCGATTCCTGTATATCAACAGGCATCTCGCTTTCTCTGAAGTAAGCCATAATTATTTATTTTTATTTTTATTTTTTTACGTTTTTCTTCACGCTTTTAGTTGGGGCTGGTTTGCGAATTTTTTAACAAAAGAAAAGTTGCTTGAAAAATTCAAATGAAATCAATCCTTACTTAAATAAACTTATTTAGACGATGTATGTTTCTAAAATGTGCATTGTGCACGTTAATTAAACAACTTTTAAGTTTCTTTTTTTTTAAATAATAGACAGACTTTCCACGCTTATAAGTATCCAAGTTAAATATATCTCTTCTTTAAGTTGCTTCATTTCCTAATTTTTATTTTCAGTTAGGTAAATACTGCTATGAAAGTAATATAGGAACTTTAGCGACATATATTTGCTTGATTAATAATACTCTAACATAAGTAAAATGGCATTTCTTATAAAGCAGCCCTATCTTATTTTCAGAAAATTTAAACCTAAGTTAATCTCTACAGAGCGTAACGCCACAAAGACTAATCAGTTAGAATAATAAGTCTGTTACCATTTTCAGCTCGTATACGCGGGTATTATATAAAAATTTTAACCTACTCTCCTACCTCGACCTTTGCTCTTGATGGGACAAACTCGTTAAAACTAAATATTAAAGAACTTGTAATAATTTATCAATATGGGAAGGATACAACTAACATGTGCCTAGCCATGAAACATTTAAACTGGTAAAAAAAACT
>NC_061107.1:22816042-22826042 GCF_015104395.2 Macrobrachium nipponense | reverse complement strand
GCTACAGTTTTCTTCCCAAATAAATAGATAAATTTGTAAACACACAAGTATACACTCTCTTGCACACAAACGGGAAAACAAATACATACACACACACACACACATATATATATCTATATATATCTATATATATATATATATATATATATATATATATATATATATATGTATATATATATAATATATATATATATATATATATATATATATATAAATGAATATGCGTGTAAGTGAATGTGTTTGTTTCTGTGTTTTTCAGCTGGTCTAATAAGATGAATTATACTCGTAAAAGTGTCATTAAGATACTGTTGTCCAGCAATATTACGAAGGGAATATTTGTATCCGTTTCCATGAAAAATATAACGAAACCAAAATAAATGATCTGGAAAGTTATATGAAATGGAAACTTTATTTTTTTCTGACGGTATAATGGCACTATCCATTATTCAGAAAGTGTGCCCCCTTCCCCTCTTTTCTTATTTGTTCCTATTTGTTTAAGTTTGTGAAAGAAAACTATTGAGATGGCTATTTTTGTCTGTTCGTCCGCTGAGGCTAGAGGGCTGAAAATTGATATGCTGATCATTTACATACCAAATTGCAACCCTCTGGGCTCAGTAGTTTTTCTTTTTATCTAAGGTTAAAGTTAGCCATAATCGTGCGTCTGGCACCGCTATAGGACATGCCACCACCGGGCCGTGGCTGAAAGCTTCATGGGCCGCGGCTCTTACAGAAAACTGGAATGCGCCGGCGAAACTTCGGCCCATTGTTTTACTTATTTCTTTTTGTTCTCTCCAAAAAAATGACATTATTGTATGATAATGAAAAATGAAACCTGATAATTTTGCGTATTTATTAATTTACTTGAATCCAAATACGGTTTGTGTTAAGCGTTTTCTTCATTTTTAAACCTTTGTATTGACGTCACTAAATAAACGCTAAGAATTAAACAAGGTCCCATGAGAGTAATGGTTTGTTTATCGAACTAATGAAATAATAAAATATTCATATTTGTTAACATTCTCATGATTAAGTATGAGATTAAATTCGTATTTCAAGGTTTTAATAAATATTAATTGCTTTTTTATTCATCAACCTTAACCTTTACACACAATATAACACACACACACACATACACAAACACACACACACACATATAATATATATATATATATATATATATATCTATATATATATATATATATATACATATATATTATTATATATATGATTGTACGTGGATGTGTCTGTGAGTGCGTGCGTGCGTGTGCGTGTGTGTGTGTATTCTGCCGATAAATGAGACTGCAACCTCCCGATCGACACAGGTACGACGGAACGACAGGTAATTATGGACAATTCCCAAAGTTTCAAGAGCAATTTGCAGATAAGAGACCTTTATTACCGCCAGTAATCTTATTCACTTGTGATTTCCAATAGTTTTTGATATTATAGGCGGGAAGGAATAGGTTTCTATAGGACCGATGTACTCGAACATGCAATGAAGTGTTGTGTCTATATATATATATATATATATATATATATATATATATATATATATATATATATATATATATGATATATATATATATATATATACGTATATATATATATTTGTGTGTGTGTGTGTGTCTGCGTGCGTGTGTATGCTTGCATATTTTTAGCACGAAAGTTAAGGTGAACCCCAAGATCGATATGAGCACTTGATGACAGTTGATTACGGACAATTACCAAACTTTCAAGGGCAATTACGATAAGCCATTATGTGTTCAGATAAGAGGTCGTTTTTATGCCCACCATCATTACTCACGAGTCATTTCCAATAATTCTCGGGACATTTATAGCATAAAAGATTAAAGTATATCTACAATATAGATGATTTTGAATACGATGCTGAAGATAGTAAGAACGATCATCTCCCAAAAGGAAATATCTAGAAAGACATTGATTTTAGTCACATAAATAAATTTGCTTTGTTAACATTATTTAAAATTATTTATCGCAAATTTTAGATTTACTCATGTACCTTACGCATATACAGATATGTATGTATGTATGTATGAAATAACTTTTGCCTCTACTGTAAAGCATTTTCAATGAGACTTCATACATTAGAACAACTATACAAAGAAGGCTCGGTTTTACAAACAACAACTACATTTAAAGGTGATTTGTTACAATCTTGATAAATACAAAGGTCAATTCTTTAGAGATAGGCCTTCAGGTTAGGGACATTTGTACAGGACTATCTCTGGTACTTGGATTAACAAAGGAGGGGTATGTATAAGGTTTTGAAGTGTTCTCTAAGTTAATGGGATTGAAAATTAATTAGAAAAATGCTGAGGATATTGAGAAAAGTGTAAGCAGTGGGAATAGAGCAGTTTTTCGAAATATTTTTAGAAACATGTAAAATGCAATAAAATCTCATCCCATCTTTGTAATATGGTAATTAATGCAATAAGCTTATTTCTTCTTCCGTCCCATGAAAGGAACAATTCTTCAGTTCTTTCACGGTCTGAATTTTCAAAGGCTTTAGGGATACAGCTAGTCTCCCCATAAGGGGGTGGGAGGGAATGATTTTCCTTGAATGTTATAATGTAGCGGTAAAAATCCAAAACAAAAATCTTTCCTCGAAAATGACCAGAAGGTCGTATTTCCCAAGCATTTCAGACATATGTGATATTTGAATCCAAGAGGACCTGGATTATAATCATGAGATATGTAGAAGGTAATTTTTTTAGTGACAATTTGATTGTTTTATATTATTAGCTCACATACCTGGTGTTGCACGGAAAAAAACTCAAAAGCATAGAACCCACCCAAAGCATAGAACACACCCAAAGCATAGAACACACCCAAAATGTAGAAAATGTCACGTGGAGACCTAGGTGGCCGGGAGGTGAAAATGGCTCTAAAATGACCTGGACAACTAACACACTGACTATGGTTGGCCGCCCTCCAGTGGACAGAAAGTTCTTTAGTGATTATCAAAACCTCAACCATTACTTAGGATTTAAGGCAAACTTGGGTGTCCACTAAATATATATATAATTCACTAAAGGGGATGAAAAGAAGATATACAGGAGCTAACAATAAAGCCCAATGGCATTACCAGTTAGTGTACAACTGACAAACTCAGAAACAACATGCCACCCAACTGCTATGTACAGTGAACCACACTGGATTACTATTCATGAAAAAATGGGAAATAAGAAGCTTGCAAGGGATTGGTACAAGGGAAAATGTAAAACACTTTTCACACTACGGTCTGGGAAAGCCTAACCCAGATATGGCACTGGCACTGCCAATAAAAAAGTGGGACCGTTGATCTTCTGGTGACACACAACACAGGTACTCATCCTCTCATCTGCAATGGATTCTTCAGCAAGAACATTGTAACTTATCACCTCTGATATTTAATACTGAGATAACTTATTACTCTACGTTAAAACTGGTGTCCCAACGTGTATAAAACACTTGAATGGTAACGGAGGTCGCAACACAGAAATCTGTGATGGAGATTGCAAAATTATGGGGTTTTGGAGAACATTAGAACAGATAGAAAGCTAGTAAAGGTAATGGTGAGGCCGAACTACAACTTCCACTCACTATAATTTGTCCGTGGACGAAACGTGTGTATAGGGTGCAAGGGAACATCATTGGAAATCGTCGTTGCATTCAGCCCAAACATAAGGAGAATCAGGTGACGTATCTCTGAGTGCTACTTCTATTCCTTCCATCTTCCTTTAATTTACAACTTGTTTGAAAAATAAAGAAATAAAACTGTCACACTCACTGAAAGATGATAGACTGAAATTTTTACAAATTTCCAGAAGACTCTTCCAACACCGAGTTATATTTATTTCCAAACATTTTCAGGTTACATAGAGTTCTGGTCGTCTGTTCGACTAAACTTGGACTTCATTGGCATTAGGAATGTCTCGAATCATCTCAGCGACCCTGAAAACTATGGCTTTGACACTAATCTCGGTCATTTTTTTATATATTTTTAATTTTTCACTCCTTCTCACTCTCCCCATTTCTATCGGACTGAGCTTGGACTTACGGGCGTGGGGAGTGTCACTATTCTCTCAGCGACCTCGAAAAAACTATGTTTTTTGTTTTCGGTTTATTTTTACATGTCACTCCCTTCCCCCCACCCCCGACTTCCTTTGTGTTAGTGATGTCTTACTCCCACATTATTCTTTTCCCGATAGAAAGTCACATGTAAACCAAGTTTGTTTCAAATTGCTCCCTGTGTTTTAGAGTTAGGCTGAAACATACATACACCAGAGATGGAATTATATGGTAAAGACGATAGATGAACTGGTTTGATATACAAATAGGTATCATAAACAAATGTATTATGTATACATAGATGGTTGATAGAATATAGGGAGGGTAATACGAAATTTTTGGGAAAGGATAGGAAGTAAAGTTAGTGAGGGTGGTAAGGAAAGAAAGTCTACCAAGGTTTCAAACATCACTGATTTTAATTTAATTGTATCAGCGTAAGAATATGAAGGTAAAGAGAAATCAAAATGAAAAGGACATTTGTATATGGAATTCCAGTAAATTTTCATTCTTTCGTTGTTGCATAGTAATTGATAAAACTAAAGCTTTCCACTCCTCACTACAGAAACGGAAAAAATCTTCATTTTATTCCCAGTCCGGATTTTCCTAGGTATTGCAATGAAATCGTAGAGAATAAAAATGACAAAACTGAAAGTCGAAAGTTTATTTCGTGGCCATTATTTTTCTATACAACAGGTAGATTTGACAAGCAGATTATACACACACACACACACACACACACACACACACACACACATATATATATATATATATATATATATATATATATATATATATATATATATATATATATATATATATATATATATATATATATATATATATATATATATATATATATATATATATATATATATATATATATATATATTTCGGGTCAAAAATAAAATTCCAATATTTGTTGTACGAGTGTGAATGGATGTATTTCAGCTCTAGTAAATGCATCCGACTTCGACAGATAAATGTACGTACAAGCGTAGAAAAATTTCTTCTCGTTGCATTGCACTTGCAGAAAACCCCCAAACACATTTTTCCCCTCGAGTCTTGATGGAAGTCCGGCAGTGAAAAGGCGAAAATCTTTATTTCTTATACACGTTCCTCTGAGGATTTCACAACATTGTTTGTATACATATGTATGTGTGTATAATATATATATATATATATATATATATATATATATATATATGATATATGATATATGATATATATATATATATATATATATATATATATATATATATATATATATATATATATATATATATATATATATATATATATATATATGAATAACTTGATCACGAAGAATATAAAACGTGAGGCTTTCGAATAAATAAATATTAAGAACCAGATAATTCCCAAAATGCTCATTTTGTACTTATTGCACACACACGCACACACACATGCACACACACACACAGCACACACACATACACGCACACACACAATACCTATCAACCTTTTTCTTTTGAATTGTCAACTTTTAAATTTGTCGGAGTGTCAGTTCTTGTTGTTTAAGGAGTTCAGGCAGGAGAACACAAGCAAGAGGGTCCAAAGTACTGGGGAATGTTTAATATGAATTAACTCTGATAGTGCTCAGCCACAATTGGAAACTATTGAATATGGTACTGATGGCAGCAGCTATAATCATCTTCCAAAATAATAGCATTATCACTAAATCAGATAATTGGGAATGTATGGAAAGACAAATCCATGTTGTAGACTCTCTTAACATCAATAATTATAATTAGCATTGACTCAGTCACATATATCGATTTTATTTTTGCTAGGAAGCTAGTTTCTTCAGATTTTTCATTCTCTGCTTGAATTAATATACACACTAAGTGGTTTCCCCTTGACAGTAGAAAAAAAAGTAATATTCCCTGAAACGCTTATTAAACTATAATTATATGTTAAAAATAAAGAGGAGGAAATATATTGGAACCATAACTTGAAGGATGTCATTGGACGCACCCTGTTCGCTCAGATGATTAGACTTGATGACGTGTCTGTGGTAAGTGAACCTCGTAAATGTTAGGAATTTTACCAATTCGGTTTACTATGATGTTTCCTTTTCGTTTCCTTTTCAAAGCTGGGCTATTGCTCTTATAATAGCAGTCGTGGTTTTAGTTTATATATTTGTTTCTGTAACAATTAGCCTTGTTAATTTATTCACTCGCTAGTTCCGTCCGCTAACACAGAAATAATGATTTCATTGACTTGCTCCGCAATTAATAATCTGATGCCATGATATATGAATAAATAAATAAATAAATATATATATATATATATATATATATATATATATATATATATATATATAAAAGCAGCAGTTTGCTTATTATGCAGGTTTCGTTGAACGATACATGACTGCGAACTTGAACTATTTTGATATTGGTTCTCTCCAATGTGATGTAGTCACTCTTCACTTCACAACCGTAAGTTCGTAGAATTATAAAAGAAAGCCAATTTTCAAAATGCCTTTTATTTTTGTCTCCATAGCGACTTTTCGGACTGTACTTCGTCTATAATCATGATAGACTAAAACATTGACATCATTTCATGACCAAATATTATAATTACAAATAAGTAGATAAGTGGTTAAAATCTTACCATTGTTATGGAATTATTGATAAGATGTAACAAGTCAAAGAATGGGTAACAGTCAGTTGTTAAAACAATGGAACAATTTTACAAATAATTAGATGTTTCAGAAAAAAACAATATATATATGTATATGTATATGTGTGTATATGTGCACTTTTATGTATAGATATGAAATTAGAAAATGTTCTGCACTTTACTGAAAAAAAGGATAGTGCTTAAAAATTTAAAAAAACTCCAAGGAAGGTTTCGTGTCTTGTACTAAGATGGCTTCTGTCATCTTCAGGTACCCCACAGAATTGTTACTACATTTAATTTGTACACGTTCAGTAATCTGTCTTTTCGTTATTTTTGTTTCGCCATGAAAGTTTCCCAAGCGATTTTTTTTTGTTTTTATTGCCATGTCTGTGTGTGTATGCGATATCTCTCTCCGACAGTGTAAGTGGTTTATCCAATACATGTGGAGGAATTACATCCTTCCTGGTTGCGGGAATGATGATATACCACCTGATGAGTGTCCGGGAAACTCCCCACTAAAGCTGGTCTATTGTGAATAAATAGGCATTTTAATTCATTTTTTTATAGTAAATCCTGAGACAGACATAATCACTTTCAGTAGCCGTAAGGGGCTAGTGACGCCATTATACCTCATGCGGTGCACAGTCGGCATAGGCATTATTCTGCAGCGTGCCTCCGGCCCCTAGCTGCAACTCATTTAGTTCCTTTTACTGTACCTCCTTCCATATTCTCATTCTTCCATTTTATTTTCCGCCCTCTTAACAATTAATTCATAGTGTAACTGCGAGGTTTTACTCCTGTTGCACCTGTCAGACCTTTTACTGTCAATTACCGTTTCAGCGCTGAATGACCTCACAGTCCCAGTGCTAGGCCTCCGGCCTAAATTCCGTTATTCAGTTCAATTCAAGTAACAAGTTTTACACGATTAGAAACAACCCTTTTCAGCACCTTTTCATCTCATTTGCAGTAACTTGAAATTTGTCCTTCAAAAAGTTCTCCGAAATGAGTCGTTACCAACTGGCGAAGAGAAATAACTAATCAACTTCCTTTCTCAGGGACAAATGTCAAGTTGCTACAAATTAGAGGACGAGAAGTTATAAAACCTATTCACTCTTTTATAATTCTACGAACTTCGAGTTGTGAAGTGAAGAGTGACTACAGAACATTGGAAAGATCCAATATCAAAAAATAAAGTTCAAGTTCGCAGTCTTCAAAACCTGCGTGATATATATATATATTATATATCTATATATATATATATTATATATATATATATATATATATATATATATATATATATAAACATAGGCAATACGCAAAATATAGACATAAATGTATTTCTACTAGCCGTGCTAACCTCTTTACTTTTTGTTTTCTTTAATGTTTCTAATATGTTTAACAATAAAATTTTCAATACATATGAGAAAATAAATGAACAAGACTTTTTCCTTTCATGTTGGGATTAGAACCCACACGCGCTAGTAAGTGTATAAATTAATACTGTAACTATTTTATTTCCCTCTTTCTATCTCGCGGCGCGGCGGGATTGCATAGCTTAAGTAAATAGGTCAAAATTTTATATGTGACGTATTTATAAAAAATATATCGCGCATATAATATATTTTTTTATATGGTAAATATAAACTCACAAAATTCTGGTGCCTCGTCATTTTTCCCCGCTCCCTGTAGTGGCCTAATTGGGGCCTTAAACAAACCTTAATGAGTATTTAGTGCATGAGTATATCGGCCCTAAATTAAGCCTTTTCTCAGGAGATACGAAGAAGAAAGTGGAGAGGATTTAGAGGAAAGAGAGAGAGAGAGAGAGAGAGTCGGGTGCGAGGAGGATAAACCAAATACATCAGAAATTTAGGTGTGAATTCGTGAAAGGATAGATTAAAATGACATTGGAAAAAAAAAAAAAATTATAATTCAAAATAATCTAAGAAGGATGTGGGAGTAGAAAATGCCTGGGAAAAAAAAAAGAGGAAACCTACGGCAAGAGAGAGAGAAAGAGAATGACACGAGAAGAGAGCGATTACCTAAATTGCCATGCATTTAGAAATGCTAAAGCAAACTGCTGAGCCACTTTCGCTGAGAAAGTTATTCAAGTTAAAATTCATATTTTTTTTACATATATTTCACGTAATATCTTTTTCAACTGAATTTGGTAATAGAGGCGTCTAGGCCTTTTTTCCCCCAGCCCCCACAAAAAATAAAAAAAAATCCCATCTTTTTGTGGAAACCAGTCACTAATTCATCGGATCGATCTTCGATCTCACAGAAAATGTAAACACAAGGGAACACCGACTTTCGCTCATCTTCAAAATGCAATAATGCCTCTGGGTCATAAAAGACAACGGCTGGCTGAAAGTATCATACTTGAATCTGGGAGAAACTGCGTTATCGGAGAGAGAGAGAGAGAGAGAGAGAGAGAGAGAGAGAGAGAGAGAGAGAGAGAGCGTACAAAACACAACCCACTCTAATATAAAAAAAAAAAAAGTGGAAAATTTTATCCTATTGATTTCATGATAACCTTTCTTGGCTGATAACCTTCACCTGAAACTTTTGACCATTACCACGATAGGTTTATGTCCTTTCACTCAATACTGAGTTTTCGACGTTCGAATATATTTACAAAAACTCTTTGTCTTCTGATGAAACGGAAAATTTTGCCATTTAACCTTTTCTTGCGTATTTGTAATTTTTCTTTCATAAATTGAGACCGGCTGACACGTTTACGAAAAATAGGAATTCATTATATTACTTTACATCTTAGTATATATACATACGTAAATTACGGAAAATGTCTCGATAGTATATAGTTACATTTCCATTTAAACTTATGTTTTTGTATTTTTATGATTCCATATTATACTATTTTTTATTTTCGTCAAACCTTATCTTCACCATTACCCTTTTCTTCTTCTTGTGCGAAGGCAAAAATACTTCGTGTGATGTCGAGCTCGTAAATGTATCGATCATACTCGAATGACCTGTACGAATAATGCGTGAAATATTTCATGAAGGATGTAGCATTAATATTTTCATAAACTTCACAATCTCAGACTTTTATATGACAATATATCCCTCCGGTCTGAAAGTTAATCATAGAGTTCCGTAACACTGAAGCTATTTCATTTAAATGAGCCAGTTATAATGTGTGGGAGTATATATATATATATATATATATATATATATATATATATATGGTGTATATATATTATATATATATATATATATATATATATATATATATATATATATATCACCTACACGTTGTAAATCATAT
>NC_061107.1:22806042-22813542 GCF_015104395.2 Macrobrachium nipponense | reverse complement strand
GTTACAATGACCTTTTTAATAAAGAGAACTGGAAATATGCGAGGAAGAGCTGTTGCTGATAAGTTTTGTGGAGGTGCACGAAGGAACTAGTAGTCTGTGAAAATCAATCACCTTATGATTTTCCAGTTTGAGGATAAAAGCAGTGCTAAGACCTTGGTTTTTTACCGAGAACCTCAAGGTAAATTACCTCTTAATGATAAGAAATAAACTGTACGTCGTATATTTTAGCAATAGACGTAATGGCCAGTATATTTCGGTGACTAGCCCTCTTATTTTATTGGGAAGTTTTGGAGTTACTATATAACCTTCCTTCGTTTAAGAGGAGCGCTGTCTCTTTTTCCTTTGGGGATAAACCAGTCTTTGTGTCCTTATTCCTCTTTTACTCCGGACCAAGGCTTGTTAACGACCTAAATCTTGCCATTTTGATTAGGAAATTTCAAACTAGCTAATGCAAAATCACAAGACGTGATTATTTATATTTACCTATCTGAGAATTTTCTTTATTCAAAGAGAGTGCTATTCAGAATTTAGTGGAATTCACATGGAAAGTGAGCGTTACTGAGATTTAATGGAATTCTCACTTCTGTGAAGAGAATTGGGTCTTTGCATTAGCAACTCATAAATATGCAGCTGTTAATTTTAATCTCCAAGGCGAACCAAGGTGTTATCTCCGTGTTTTACGCTTCTGCAATGAGTTCAGAGGATTCAGTCTCTCTCTCTCTCTCTATCTCTCTCTCTCTCTCTGTAGAACGATTGTTTAATGGATAATCAAGGATCTCCTAATATACGTAGTTTTTGAACGTGTTTGCATACAAATATACAATATGCTTATCACAAGCGTATTCCAAAACATGTTTCCATATGCTTAAATACTTAGTCACACTATATATACACCTGGTGTTTTGACTATATTAGATATCACGAGGTAATTTGAGGAAGACACCTGACGAAAACATCCTCATAATCATTTGATTCAGGAAGAAGAAACGTTTTTGTTTGAGAGAGAAACTTCTCCCCAAATGCTAGTTCCTCACTTACCTTAGATAAGTGATAATGTTCATGTGTTTTTAGATTTATTACGTGTGAAGTTTCACAGTTTTTGATTAGATGTTGATAACTTCAAGATTGTCAACGGTGTAGTCATAAAATTTGAATTAGAATCTGCAAGAAGAAATATATATAATGTAATTTTTTGTAGTCAGTATTTAAGAACTTAGTATGAAATTCGTTTTCTATCTATTTCTCATATCAAACGTCCTCTGTCAATATTTTCTTTAGTTTACGTTTTATGCACTGACACGTTAAGGTTATGGCGAATGATTTTTATTTATTTTATTTATTAATGATGTTTTACATGGTATTCAGTATACCTAAGTATTTATGAGTCATCACCGTGTACAGTCGCTGGTGCGTTTTGAACCTGAAATTTAAAAATATTACTATTCAATATATATATATATGATATATCTATATATATATATATATATATATATATATACATATATATATATGTATTCGTATGCAATTTAATTGGATCAATGATATTTTAGGTATTATTTATTCATATTTACTTATCTATTTACGTATTTATCGAGTTATTAGATATCCGTTTGATGCGTGTCTTTCCATTTTCACTTTTCACACAATCTCTCTCTATCTCTCTTTGTATAATATATATATATATATATATATATATATTATATACTTATATACTATTATATAATATAGATATATATAAATTATTACTTTACATAATATTATTATATATATTATATACTATTAGTATATATAATTAATATATACATATATATTATAAATATATATAATATATAAATTAATATATAATATATATATATGTATATATATATATATATATATATATCATATATATATATATATATTTAGCATATATAATGTGTGTGTGTGTGTGTGCTGGTGTGTGTGTGGAGTGTGTGTGTAGGTTATACCATATATAATGTGGTTTGTTTGTATTTCTTTCCTGTAAAAACGCATTAATGAAGTGTGTGTAAAGAGGAAAAGTCACGCATCAAACAAACGAAAATCTAATGACTATATGAATATTAAACCAAATAAAGTAAATGAATATATGGATACCTGAAATACATTTTTCTAATTTTCACTTCATAGATATAAAAACACTGTTAAAGAATCAGTTATCTGAAGTTCAAGTTTGGACTGATTCATCTTTAATTCTTTTCTTTTTTTAAATCTGCTTTTCCTTACCCACTGTGCTAATGGTGTTCTCGTAAATATTTAGTTTTCTAAGTCTTATTAGGAATAATAAAAGAATAATTCAATTTACACAAATGGAAAAGGGAAGGAGTAAAGGCAACAAGGGACGCACTGATGAAAATAGAATATGAGGAGGGAATATAATTTGACCTCCACATTTGACATTAACACTTCATAAAAATTCGGCGACGCCGAACGAGTCAGAATTCGTAAAATGGCGTGAGAATGAAAGTTCAACGCCATTAGGTGTTAATATGAAATACGCTTTAACGCTTTTGTATTTCCATTGGCGTGGAGTAATTTCCTTTCATACCGGACTCGCAAAACGTTGTTATTAACTTTTTTATGAAAATTAATTGGCAATATTATATTTGGTCACGAAGAGCGGCACATTTTAATTGTCGATCGGCTATTCATGCACTAATATAATGAGGATCAAAATGTATAAAACTGAGTTTACATCACACGTACATCAAGCGCTAAAATAACTATTGATACAATAACTTTTGTTACAGTTAAAGTAAAAAGATTTACATATATACTGCGATACTGGATATACGTAATTTGCTCGCCACTTCATTATAAAAGATAATTCATATTTGCAAACGGAATGTTGTTTGTTAAATTTATAAATTCGACCGAAGTTGGAGCGATGAACATTTTAGCAGGATATATATATGTATATATATAACTATATATATATATATATATATATAATATATATGTTATATATAATTATAATATATAATATAATTATATATTTATATACATATATAATTATATAATTATATATATATATATATATATATATATATATATATATATATATATATATATATATATATATATAATGTGTGCTCCGCGGGCCATGTATATATATGTATGTATATATAATTATATATATATATATATATATTGATATATATATAATAATAGGTGATGTATTGTATATCTATATAATATATAATAATATATACATACATATATATAATGAATATATATATATATATATATATATATATATTATATATAATATATATAAATATAGTATATGAATATGTCACCCTGGCAGTTAATATTTTTCTTCTTAATACTTTCAAGATTCTGGAAAATTCTTTTATTATCAAAAGAGTATAATTGTCTGAACGCTTCTGAACTCTCATTTTGTTGTTCACTAAACACAAAATAAAAAAAAATTGCATTAGCCATTCAGCGCTTATGAATAGGGATTAGCTTGAATGGTATCCGAGCAGGAAATGTTGAATCGCGGGATGGGATGAAGACATGTGTAGGCGTCCCTCACGACTTCTGTATGGATCAGTACCAAGGATCCCCTTTTGAGATTCCAAAGGAATGCGACGTGTCAGCAGATAGGGCATCGCAATGCTCTCCTTGTTCGATGTGCACTTTGTGAATTCCTCCAGGGGGCGCGTGGAGAAGAATTCGGGGCAATAGGAAACTTCATCATATATCGACGATAGTAGACAATGAAGATGCTCTGTCACATTACAATGGCATCTTCAGCTGAAAGTCTGGTCTCTGTTTCATGACAGAGAGAAGCGATAACGACATTCTTTCCTGGAAGCCCATTTAAATCTCCATATCAGTGGGATCAATACTTCGGTGTATGTCCAAGGCCAGCAAATCAGGGCACTGCCTCAAAGGTGCCAGTGGGCACCTCACTTATTATTTGGAGTCGCCTCGGTACTGACATCCACCGTGCCATCCCATGGCCACGCCTCTCCCCACATTGCATCAATTGGGTCCTTGCCAAGAAAGAACTGGAAATTCCCGCCCAGCAACTTATACATAGCAGGTGTCTTAGTATCTTGGTCTAGAGGTGCAAAGCAGCTGTCCTAGTAACATAGTAACATGATCAAGAGGTGCAAAGCGGCTGTCTTAGTAACATGGTCTAGAGGAACACCACAACAACACTTAAACCTTGGTACGACAGGTAGAAAAATGGAGAGATAGCAATAATAATGTCAATGACCTGGAACCCTTACTAATGTCACGAGATGACTTACATTCAGTAGAGGAAATGAGAAAGTTTTTTAAGGAAATTTTTAGCCATCAGCTACATCCTGCCGGCAAGCTACGCAGAGTATAAAGACAGTCATATTATATAACCGATCCAAAATACGTCGGCTCCCCTTCTCAAGAATAGTGACATTCTTCGCTCGTCCAGTGGCACTCCAGATGATCAATCTAGTTTCTAAACATAATTAACAAATTAAGGATTGTGGGCTTCGCAAGCTTCATATATCGTGATGACCCAGAATCGTCTGCCGAAGAGACTGAAGGGCCACCCTCAGGATGATGCCATCGAGCAGCACTACCTGGATAAGCGTGGCCCTCGGCGGTCAAGGCACATAATAGACTGTGGAAGCCAACCCAAGACGTCTCTTCCTTCTCAAGGCATTATGTTTGAAAGTTGAAAAACCTTTAGTTAAGCTTCATTACGAGAAACTATTCATATTGGGAATATTAGAGCACCTGCGGAAACATTAGACGGTCCCTCCTTCCTCCGCAGAACTTGATTGGGTTTGCAGACCTTCAAACAACTGATGCCTGACTTATCATTTGATTCAGATTTCTGACTCGAGTTTTTTTTTACAGGTCTTTCCTTTTCTCGGTTTTTTTTATTAATTCTCCGTTGGTGAATACATCAGAAACATCTAATAATGATAAAATTTACTTAAATGATTGATCATTTGGTTTCCCAGGAACTAAACGAAGGTGAAACTTTTAAGGGTTTTGGGGGTTTTATCATCAAAGATGCTCAAATGTTGGTGATTTTCTTTTTGTTGAAAATTAAGAGAAATAATGGTATTTTTTTTTACCTTTATAGTTTATTAATTAGTCAGTAACATTTACGGATCCTAAGATATTAAGGAATGTAAGCTGACTACAAATGACAAAGGGAAATCATTAAGATGCATTTTGTGACTTTAAAACCCCCAATCTGCTCTTGATGATAATTATTTCCAGCGAAGTAAACGTCCACAGAATTGATGCTTATGTAAATTATCTTATCATCCTTCATCCTTTATTGACAATGGGGGTCTCTAGTACCGAAAGATCTTTGTTACGCGTTACATGCAGTTATTTAGGTTGACATAATAGCAATAGTAACAATAACTGTAGGTTATTTAGATTATTTTTATTCATTCTCCTCGTTTCAAAGTGAAATAAACGAAATCTTTAGGCAAAATGAAAATTCTGTATTATTAATTATTATTATTATTATTTTATTTTTTTTTTTTTGCTCTATCACAGTCCTCCAATTCGACTGGGTGGTATTTATAGTGTGGGGTTCCGGGTTGCATCCTGCCTCCTTAGGAGTCCATCACTTTTCTTACTATGTGTGCCGTTTCTAGGCATCAACACTCTTCTGCATGAGTCCTGGAGCTACTTCAGCCTCTAGTTTTTCTAGATTCCTTTTCAGGGATCTTGGGATCGTGCCTAGTGCTCCTATGATTATGGGGTACGATTTCCACTGGCATATCCCATATTCTTCTTATTTCTATTTTCAGATCCTTGATACTTATCCATTTTTTCCCTCTCTTCTCTTCCAAACTCTGGTGTCCCATGGTATTGCGACATCAATGAGTGATACTTTCTTCTTGACTTTGTCAATCAACGTCACGTCTGGTCTGTTTGCACGTATCACCCTATCCGTTCTGAATACCATAGCCCCAGAGGATCTTTGCGTGATCGTTTTCTATCACTCCTCAGGTTGGTGCTCGTACCACTTATTACTGCAAGGTAGCTGATGTTTTTTGCACAGGCTCCAGTGGAGGGCTTTTGCCACTGAATCGTGCCTCTTTTTGTACTGGTTCTGTGCAAGTGCCAGGCATTCGCTTGCTATGTGGTTTATGGTTTCATTTTTCGTATTGCACTTCCTACTTATGGGAGAGATGTTATTTCCGTCTATCGTTCTTTGAACATATCTGGTTCTTAGGGCCTGATCTTGTGGCCGCTGTTATTCATTCCTTCAGTTTTGATTATTATTAATTATTTATTATTAATTATTTATTATTATTATTTTATTATTATTTTATTATTATTAGTGGGTGACTCCACAAAAATGAAAAACATATCATTTCCACTGCCCCTACAAATTTAAGCTGGGAAATTCTCATTAAATTCAATTATAGCGTTTTTTTTTTTTTTATCTCTGCCCCGCACTGTTCCCAAATTAATGCTGCACCATCATCCAGCAGGGGTCATAGTTGTGTAAACATTTTATCCCCTCTGTTTAATTTAATAAAATAGGGAGGGGAGAGAATGCGAAAGGGTCCACTATGGTGATACTGTTTGTTCCTCATGATACATACGATCAAAAACTATAGCTTGTTCGTAAATTTTCGTGATTTATGATCAAAGATGACAGAAAAGGGCTGTTTTAGCTGAAATTGAAGGAGAATACATTCTAAGGTTCTGGTGTTCATATTTCGTATACGTAATTTATGTTTTATTTACTTTTATTGTTTACCTTTACCTGTTTATGTGTTGAGAGTAATTGCAAAAAATAATTTCACGAACTCGACAAAATAAAACACTTTTAAAAGATGAGAGGAGAGAGAGAGAGAGAAGGGAGAGGGAGATAGAGAGAGAGAGAGAGAGAGAGAACTTTTAATCTCTCCTGTAAAGTTTCCAGCGCCGCGCCATAAATTATTCAGTTAATCTCAATTAATAAACGCAGTTTTCTTAAAATCGGATGAATACAGAAAGGTGTTTACAAATATTAGGAAAAAAGAGGATAGAAAATTCTTTTAAAGATTATGAAGAGAGAGAGAGAGAGAGAGAGAGAGAGAGAGAGAGAGAGAGAGAGAGAGAGAGAGAGAGAGACGGGGAGGAACCGTTTCCTACTTTTAATTCAAATTTCTTGCCATTTAGCTGCTGAAGTCAATTTTATTTGGCCGTGATAGATAGTAGGGGTCAAAAACTTCAAGGGAATGGGCATTTGGTCACTCAAAATTCCCAGAATGAACTTTAAAGGTAACGTCTAGCAATGAGGACAATGTAGGGGTTGACGATATTCTTCTCTTCTTCTTTCCCACCGGTTATCCCTACATTAAGGGGTCGGTTGCCTGATGCGCCTTTCCTTACAACATCAGGCATGGTTTATTATTTGGCAAAGGGGGTTCTTACGACCGCATGCCCTTGCTGTCATCAACCACAGTTATTGGCGGTAGGCCTTGCCTTTGACTTAAAAGTCCACCAGCAAGGCAGCAATTCCCA
>NC_061107.1:22796452-22805542 GCF_015104395.2 Macrobrachium nipponense | reverse complement strand
TTAGGTTTGTCAACATCCTTGTAAATAATGAAAAATCGGAAGAGGAAAAGTGGGAAAGGGTGAATGGACGATTATTACCTGTGATCATTCGTCTTTTAAATAAAAAATCTCCCCGGAAATTTTAAATGGAAATTTGTGGATCTGGAATGTCTTCAGAAGTATGATTGAGAATATTGGTAAAAGAGCGTCTGAAACACACACACACACACACACTTTGAAAATTAATAGCTTGATTTAAATATACCCGGATCTTATATTATTGGCGAAGAAAAATATTCAGAGTACGATGATAGAAAATATTTAATAAAATTCTCTGATGCTTTAAGTTAGGATGAAACATATTCATACGTTATGGCTGAAAGATATCCGTAAAAGATGCGGATTTAAAATCATTAGAAAATAAAGTGGAACCGAAATAAAAGAAAATAACCAAATATAATTGAAGTTACGTTTAAAAACAAAGGGGAGACTGAGAAAAAGTGAGTGGAAATACTAAGGTTGAAGGATATCCAAAAAAAGGAAAACATTTTAAAGATTGACAAGAAAAGGTATTTGAATACTAATATATTTAAATAAAATAATGGCTGAAGGGCTTATCGGATGAATGATTAGTTGGAAATAAATACCACTAATGGGAGTAGGCCTGAAAGAACGTGATAGCGAGTGAATAAATTATCTCCTACGAGATAGGTCACTTTATTTTGCTTTTCCTTTCGATCTTTCCCGTTTTTATTTATTTTCGTTCAATTCATGTCTAAATACAGAATTGTGTTCTATCCCTACCGGAATGAAATTTGTATAAAATCGATTCATTGAGAAAGCACTATTCCATAATGGAGCCCATATGAACTCGGCACCAAAGCTT
This sequence comes from Macrobrachium nipponense, assembly GCF_015104395.2. NCBI lineage: Eukaryota > Metazoa > Arthropoda > Malacostraca > Decapoda > Palaemonidae > Macrobrachium > Macrobrachium nipponense. The sequence goes on along the minus strand of NC_061107.1, from coordinate 22,804,677 downwards.
TTTCTCAGACTCCCTAACTTATTAGACTCTCCTATTCTGATTCGCCTATTCTCTCATTCTGTCAAAGTGTTATCCTAACTGCTGGCAAACAATCAATTTCAACTGTTTCACAAGTCTTCGCAGTTTTCCTTTCCTTCTTGAAAACATACCTAAGAGAATCTGGTGGCTAGCAATCTCTGCCATAAATCTTTGACACTATGAAGGCCTATGGACCTCGGCCACAATGATCTGTTAAGATCTTTAGGGTATCTATCAAAAATACATGAATCTAGTATTGGGCACCGGAGAAGATAGGAGTTCCCTCATTCGTGATATATTTCAAATGGCACCATGCAAAAGGCAAAGGCAAATACAGCACTTTGTAACAGGGCGATGCCGTCTTGCGACGTTGCATTATTGGTACATACTGTCCATTGAGGGCAATGGGTGTGTTTTGTAAATTAGTGTATTTTGTTAAATGCGTACATTTTAGCCAAAGCGTATCTTAGCAGCGGCCATTACCTGCTACAGAAGATGCTCAAAAGTCAATTTTTACAATTTTATTTACTTTGATAAACTTGGAATTTCTTCAAATAACATTTTTATTTGTTAGAATTCCGTTTAATTCCATATATTGCCACAGTTTTGAATTTACACTTTTATTATAGTTAGGTGCTTACATTTACATGTATATAAAAGCATCCATGAGTTATACTAATAACTAGAATTTATGGACACCTATTTTCCTCCATATATAAACAATTGATGTAGCAATAACGACAAAATACAAAAAAAAAAAATACATCTAAGATGATAATATCACTCCCACCAACCTTCACTACTGCTCAACCCCTCGTTTTAATCTACTCGTTAACTTCAATCAGCTGATTAGATTTTCTTGATGACTCTCTTGCTTCCTCTATACAATGAGTAAACTTATAGTTAAGATAAAAAAAAAATGGATTTTTGGTATTGTAAACTCTATTTACATCATCAAGTTCAGTAACTTCCGTCAGAAACAGTACTTTTATTTCCTTCTCATCCTGAAGACTTAATCTGAATCTCTTGGGTGTTGAGAGGTTTCAAGGGAGTTTGAAGTCTTCTGTAATGGGTACCTTTGTAACTACAGCATTCCTCAGATTGCTTCTGGAACTACGTGAAGAGTCAATTGCAGCGCCAAGGATAATATATATATATATATATATATATATATATATAGATATATATATATATATATATATATATATATATATATATATATATCCAGGAATATTTGATTCAAATCCAGATTATATACTATATATATATGTATATATAATTATATATATTCATGATATATATAGATAATATATATATATATATATTTGTGAATTGTTTGTGTGTGTGTGTTTGTGTGCTCTATATATATATATATATATATCCATATGTATTATATATTATGTATAATATGTCGTATTATGATGTATACCTTAATATAATAATATGTGTGTGTGTGTGTGTGTGTGTGTGTGTTATATATATATATAAATGGTGATAAACCTAAGTGATATTGCAACAACCTTAAAATGAAATGAAATGCACGATTAGTTCTACAACCTGAATAGATTGCTTTATAAAACACATTGTGAATCTATGCATGACTCAGATATTCTACTGATAATAACGTCCACGATGAACTCACACAAGATGAAACAAGTCAATTTACAATAACATATGAACTTGCTATATCATAAATACGGCGGGTTATATAATTAATCAAATAAGAACCCATTTATATAGTCACAAATTTTAATAGTACTATCTAAAAGAATGACAAACGTCCAGTCCTGAAATTTTGACTTATTGCAAAAAAATAAATTAATTAAATATTAAATATGATTAGTGATAAAAAAAACCCCTCTGAAATCCACACATAGAGGACCATGCAATCTTTTTCATTTATTACCTACGCAATGCACTCATTCACTACAGGCATATCAAATCAACTGTCTCTCTCTTCTCTCTCTCTCTCTCTCTCTCTCTCTCTCTCTTTCATTAGTGGCCACAGCCCCCTCCCGCCTTCCTCCCAAACATCACCCCTTCTTTTCCTCACCCTTTCTTCTACCCAAGACCTCTCTTATAATTTTTATGAACTCTGATCTATGAGTAAGTTAAAAAAAAATACTCAGAAAAATATTTATGAAGTGCTGCTGTTCATACAAATTCAAGCGTATTTCTTCATAATGGATCGTCTCATAGTTATGGTATCTGTATTGAGTCTTTTTAGGTTTCTGGGTTTTTAATTATTTTATTCAATTCAGCCATAGGAACATATTCGGGTTTTGATTCAGAAACCTTCGTATCGACAAGTAAATAACTTAAGTTATGTATCTCTTTATACAATCTTCAATTAGATAGTATAGGGAACATATCTCTAATGGAATTTCTGAAAAGGTAGGGTACTGAATCTTTAGAAAAAAGCATTGCTTGCTGCTTGCTTAGACTTTATTTTATGGCTCTTCATAATTTCATTTAAAAAACTCATAAATGAGAGTGTTAAGGAGCGTATATGGTACTTAAACGATCTCTACGAAGGTCAAAAAGTTACGGTTAATTAAAACAAATCAATGTAGTTGGATTTGCTATTGCGAGACCCATATTTCTTTAGAGGACTTGGATTGTTTATTTGTAGTTATAAATCTACAGGATTAAACCTTAAAGAAGAGTCAGATATACCTCAAATACTTTACGCACACCTTATGAATCTCCTTGTATATTTCAGAATGAAAGATCATCTGGAATACAGCAATTAGATTATAGTTACTAAAATATATTCTACTTCTGATTCAGATGTTTCTGAACAGTAAGTCAAGATTACTGGGGGATGAAGTTGAACCCTAACGATACTCTAATATGATTGTTATCCTTTGAAAAGATAACACGCTAACAACATGCATAGTGTTCATAATGCTAAACTGAAGTGAAGTGCAACTAGTTCAATGTTCAAAATCCCGACTGTATTGTTACTGGCTACCGTTTCTGTCTCTTTCGTTCGCCGGATAATAAGCATTCAGTATTCCCTACAAAGAATGAAGCGAAACTGACATCATACAACAGCTTCTCCTTGCAAAAATTTCAAGTTCTTATCCTTCTCTCTCTCTCTCTCTCTCGTCTCTCTCTCTTCTCTCTCTCTGATCCTTTATAGAACCCAATAAAGAAACAGCAACGGGCGTTGAAAAGAGCAACGCGTTCAGACCTAAAGTGTGAAGAATATTTTCAAACAAGAATGAAAAATGAAGATACTTAGAAATAAGTGAAATTAAATTAAATTAGAATCATTTGATACAACAAAACTAAAACAGTCCGCTGACCAATGGAAACATAAAAAGAAAATCGAATCGTGTCTTAATCTACGGTTACACAGAAAGAACGCAAACAAAAACAGCAGGCAACTCAATTTGCGCTGGAAAGCAAAGGAAAACTAAACAGGGGACAGTGCGGAAACTGCAGCAGCATTCGGAGTCTTTGGAATGCCAAAGAGATTCGGGTGCATCCCTCAAGAGCCAGTCGAGTTGTGCAGTCTCGGGAATAAAAAGCAACTTGGGCAACACGAGCGTCTCATTTGAAAGCTCCCAAAAAAGAATTCCTCGGACGATATCAGGGGAGGTTTTCTTGGTGGAGGAATAAGGGTGGAATAAAAAAAAAACTTTGTTTTGTGAATATTCATCGATAAAATTTACTTTTAGAAAATTTTAAATTAGGGGGTAAGAAGTCTTTCTCTTTTTTTCTAAATGATATAAATTAACATACCTTTTATATTGCAGGAAGTTACTAATATATAACTTCAGTTTATAGTTTCTGCAAGTAATGTATGTATAATTATAATATAATAATATATATTTATATATATAATACTAATATAGTAATATAAAATAAATATATAATATATATACGTATAAGTATATACTTTATTTTTTATTTTCTATAATAAATCACCTGCATTTTTTATATAATTATTTTAGAAATTAATAATTCATTATTTGATAAGATACTTAAGTAAAGTATTCAGGAGCTGAAGTCCTCACTGTATATCTAAGGACGATGCACAAAGTTCAGCCGTCTCGAAATAGCCTATTGCTTCCAGACGGCTGAATGGAAGGGTTCCAGAAATGAAGTTGCTTGGGGAAACACATCGCTTTGAGAGGGAGGGGAAGGGGGAGGGGAAGGAGGAGGAAGAGGGGAAAGGAGAGAGAAAGGTGAAAGGAGAAGTATGCAAATGGGGTAAGAAAGGGCGATTTTACTGACTGTCTTTAACTCGTATGCATCTAACTTTGTTGTCAAAGCTGAATTTCTTTCGGAGCTTTGTCCGAAGCAGAAAACTTCAACCCTCTCGTTTCTTGTGTAAAACACCCGGAAAGATTTTCTTTCAAAACATTAGATTTCATATGTAATTTACTCTTATTCTATTATCTGTGAGATGTACAAAGACAGTCCGAACAGATACTGCTGATTCAATTTCTCATTCTCTTCCCACAAACGTTAATGAAATAGATCATCTTTTTTTCTTTAAATTAAAGAAATAAATTTTTTATTACGATCTAAAATAAATGCATTGAGGAAGGGAATGTAATTTCCGTCAGCAATGCGAAAATAGATTCCATAAATGAGAGAGAGAGAGAGAGAGAGAGAGAGAGAGAGAGAGAAAATTGTTGTTATAACGTTGCTGTTCCCATCACAGAAAATGAAACAAATTTGTGTTCGCCCATTTTACTTTTCATATAATTGCTCAAAGGATTTCTCTTAAATCGCTGGTCAATATTGCTTTGGCAACTTATAACATGTACGGGGGTCGGGAGTTATACGGAATCTCATCGTCATCTGCTATGATGTTTGTATAATTTTAAAACTTTTCATTTTGTGTGTGTTTATGGGTCACTTGTTTAATTATAACTTTGCATATTCTCGTCATGTCAGTGAAAAAATCACTGTAAAAAAGATGGAAACAAGAGAGCAAGCCTCCGCCAAGGCCATTCGGCAGGGAATTCACTGATTATTAGTACATGGATGCTTATTATTATCATAATTATTGCTAGTATATATCCATACCTTTAATAGTGACGGTAAATAGGAGATTCAGGTAATTTCCTGTTGATTTAAATGAATTTCAGTCTGTCTGTTTGTCTTAACGGCGAAGGGTTACCAGCCCCCCCCCCCCCCCCAAATGCTTGCGTTAATCCTTTACCAGCGCCCCCCCTCCCCACCCCCCCCCCCCCCTCCCCCCCCCCCCCCCCAAATGCTATAAATGTTAATCCGACTGTAAAGAATAAAGATGAAAACATCTGTGACCTTCAAGTTGTTTCAAGTTGTGTTTTTGGCGGTTAATCTCGTTCACCTCAATTATTCAACAGATACCATTATTTTTCAGTGATATGAAAACGTTGCCCCGAATAATAATGCAGTCTCTCATAAATCTTTTCAACCAGCAAAAAGATGTGATCTTGGCCGTTCATTACTTTTTCTCAAAACTTATTCATAGCGGGAAGGTCTCCCGACGAAATTTTTCATTCTCGTTAAATTCCTGTAATTATTTTTCTCGTAACCCTGCTTGATGCAAGAGAAACCGAAACAAAAGCATAACCCATTGCCTGGAGAAAAATTGTATCTTGCTTTATATAAGTAAAATTTATATTATTTCTTTACTTCCTGGGGAGTAGAATATACAATATAGAATTTAGGCCAAAAGCCTAGCACCGGGACCTATGAGGTCATTCAGTGCTGAAGTGGAAAATGACAGTAAAAGGTTTGAACGGTGTAACAAGCGGAAAAACTCGCAGTTCCACTAAGAATCAAATATTAGGAGAGTGGACAGTAAGATGAAGAAAGAGAATATTAAAGAAGGTACAGTAGAAGGAACGAAAGTGGTTGCAGCTGGGGACCGAAGGCACGCTGCAAAGAACCTTAAGTAATGCCTGCAGTGCACCGCATGATTTCCACTGATGGCACTACCCCGTTATGGGAACTTCCTGGGGAGGAGCACCGTTAGCGCATTCCTTTCGGTCCCTACCCGCACCCACTTTTTAACTTTAATTTTATCTCCTGCCCCCCTTCATTTATAAGTCTTGCTGTCCAACGCCTCCAACGGTTACTGCTCAGTGGGGTATTCTCCCTGTTTGTATTTCGTTTCCCTTATTTTCTGGATCTCTATTTCGCTGCCCAACCACCCCAACTCCCTATTTCCATTGTTTTAAGAATGACCCAAAGTGACCCAGTGCCTGGCTTGACAGCATTTTCTTCATAAATCTAAACAACCAACGTTTCTTAACTCCAACAAAAAAGAAGTATTTTTCCACCATCCAAGGACAAACATGTTTGTATTATATCCATGCGGAAAAGAACTATTTTAACTGTGCCCTCTCCTTCACAGTTATCCTACTGTGTCAACTAAATTAAATCTCGTGCTCATGCTCATCAAAATCTTTATTCACCAACAAAGCCTTCGCCACTTTACCCAGACAGTTTTGGAGATTCATTCCGGATCTTAATTATCGTCTGGAGGAGGAACTAAGCAACCCCAGCCTTTTGTTTCAAGGTCTCCAGCCCCAATCCCCACCCCTCCCTTCCTCTAATGAGGGCGAAGACTCCCGTCACTTCGTTATGAAGTCGCTTCTCCTCCAACAATGCGATTTAGGTAACAGGGTCGAGCCTCATTACCGCCATAAATCTGGTGGATGTTGTGGCAAATATGGCCACCACAGTCGAACATCAGCCAATTGTCAAAGTTCACACATCATGAAGTAACAGACGGAGAATTTCTTTTATGCGGCCAACGAGAAAAGAAGAAACTTTCCTTCTATTACAAATCAGTGTCGTTTAAAATATATCTGTATTATTCACAGGCGTTGATACGCGTGACAAACAATAAAGGGTTTCATTTTCTATTGCTGCTACGGATCAGAAATGCGACACATATGATACAGATAATATTAAATACACACAAACAACACACACACACACACACACACACACACACACACACACACACACACACACATATATATATATATATATATATATATATATATATATATATATATATATATATATATATATATATTTGTCAAAAATAATAAGTTGTTGGTCAAGTTGCGTAGCAGAAATTAATTGTGCTTGAAAGATAATCTAAAATCCATATCAACAGTGCAAAATGCGCAGTCTCTTGTAAACTAAAATGCACTTATGCACTTAACTGACGACGTGGATGAAGGAGTTAACGCTGCATCTTACTTACGGTGGTGGAAAATCTCTCTCTCTCTCTCTCTCTCTCTCTCTCTCTCTCTCTCTCTCTCTCTCTCTCTCTCTCTCTGCCTGCATCATATCCCCCTCCCGTTAACACCCCCACCCCCGCTCGCTTTTCTATATTACTGATCTAAAGTCCGTGCATTTTATTTTATCAGATTTCTTTTATTTTGACCTATTGAAACTAAGCGTCAGTCTATAAGTAAAAGAAAGGACCTGGTGTAGCTTAGAGATAGAGAACAGACACCCATTTGCATGGGCTGTGATCTGCTCCCACCTGTAACTCCAGCTGCGAAAGAGTAGAAGTGTCAGTTGAGGTACCCTCATCTTTAAAGATATACTGAGATTTTGGAAGCTCTGCTTTGTCTACCGGGCAAAAGAAAATGGGGAAAAAGTTCGTTTTATTGCATTGTGGTTTTCCTTAAAATTGACACCTCACTCTCGTATAAAATTGAATACTTACTTTTTGTGTACGAAATTTGGATTGTTGCAGGCTGAAATGTACTTTTAGTAACACATCCTCCACAATTTAGCACATACAAAGGGTCATTCTTGAGAAATATGCGTATTCCTATAAAAATGGAAAACAGTTAAATATCTTGTAGAAGTATTGGAATCTGATTGTAGAAAAATCAGTTAAATATCTTGTAGAAGTATTGGAATCTGATTGTGGAAAAATCAGTTAAATATCTTGTAGAAGTATTAGAATCTGATTGTAGAAAAAATTCACCTGAAGCTCGGTTAACTTAAATTTCACTGAATGTCTGAAGTCAGCAACTGAAAGAAATGCCCCGTGAAGTCCAGCTCCAAACTCTACCGAACCTACACGTTTTTCTGACTCCTCGTAAACAACTTCTCATGCACGTGGGATATTCTTATTCTTGTTTCTTATGCTCCTTGTTACGTAACAATAGACAGACAGATATATATCGTGGCACAATGTCTATTCGTAACAGAAATGTAGACTTGCA
>NC_061107.1:22763952-22791452 GCF_015104395.2 Macrobrachium nipponense | reverse complement strand
CCAATCCTAAATACAGGGGAATGAATTAATATTCCATACAAATACATACATTAGAAAAAAACTGTACAAACACGAACGCGATAATATACGCATTCGCTTTTTCAAAAACAATACTTCAACGAAACATACGGCTACTATATATTTTCTAACCTGTTCCTTCACATCACAGCCCTTAGTATATACCACAAACATCTTCTCCAGCACTTTCCCGACCGTGTATCGAAGACGACGACGTTTCATCTAACACCTCAAAGCTTTTAAATTTAGCTAACAAGTTTTTCATATATAAATCTTCCACACACCTTTCCTCCAACAGGGATAAATTCTTTTTCATTATAGCCATGCAGAATATTTTACCAATTTTGCTCATTTCATCACTGAATGTAGCTAACACAGGTAAATATTGATTCAACCAAGTCGTATTAACCAGTCCGCTCTGACCGATGCCAGCGGGAAAGATAACATATTTGACATAGTCATACGATGATTTAAATAATTCTTCCTTCAATTTCTTGACCGAAAAAAAAAAGTCATTGAACCTCATCTGTTTGGTATCTCTGCCCAAACGATCGGCGTGATCTTCATCTTTGGAATAAGCCACGCTCTTTTGCGCGTATTCATTATCTTCAATGGGGGCACCAATACCATATTGTGTTAATAAGGTAGCTATGGTGGGTAGATCAACTTCTTCGTCGCATTCCCAAGATGTGATATTTTCAGGTCTTTTCACAATGGCGGACCCTTCAATACCCCTATCACGAAGACAGGCATATGATGCACCAGTGCGAGAATATCGAAAACTTGCCAATTCGGCATATGGATAAGCTCGAATGACGTCCGCCACAACACCGTAATTCCTGCATCTCACACAGTTAGTGGCCACTACTAAACACATATTCCTCTTCCTGAACTTATTTTTGGACAAGTTCCCGAAAACTAACTTGCAAGAGGAGGTTGATGAAGCCATGGCGAGAGTTCACGTCTTGATGTGACAATCCTTCAAGAGATAATGAACTACGAAAGCCCCGCTACCCAAGACCCCTTTATCACAATCACTGATTGCAAACCTGTTGTGACGAAGCATCAAGCCTCTCCCAGCAATGATTCAGACTAACATGAATAAACAAGGTCATCCACACATGACTCATTTTATCAAAATCAGTATCACTCCAGCCATGATTCGCAGATACGAATAAACAATATACGCGTTTATACGTATATTTATAAGTCCATTTCGGGTTTGTTGGGTGGTGATATGAATGTCATGACTAGAGCGTTTAATACGGAAATTATTGAACAATTATCTGAATTTTACGGTGAGCATATCGCGGAGCTATCCGCAGGGACGGTTTATTCTCATGGAATGATGACACGAAGAGAATGAGCATTCCACATATCGATGCAGGAGCGGCCAAAGTTGATATGATTGATTCAATTACGATTAAACTCAGTGCTAAAGCAGCTAATATGTTTGGTTTCAATGAAAAAGTCAGGTATTTAATATACAGTTCGGGTGCGTTGAGACCTCATCACGGTAGAAATATATTCCATCAAGGCGTTGAATACGTTTACCTGTATTCGGGTATCGTTCAACCTACCATCTTGGGTGATAAAATGGTTAATCTCTTAGACTGCTTCACGTTAGGATGTGCATGTGGTAAAGGTCCGCATAATGCCATTTATAAACCTCTAAATACCATTGACGTATTGGATTACATTACTATCGATGTCTCGGATCAGAACGGTGAAGAAATAATGTTTACTGAAAATGGGGTTCTATCGTGCAGTCTGCATATAAGACCTAGATAAAACGCTATCGAACTTTTCTTATAAATACCATACGTGACATATACCCGTCATAGTATTTAACCGACATGGCTGGTGAACACACCATATATTTGAGCAGTCTCGGCTGTTTAGACACGTATACCAAAAATACACCTTCGAAATTTGCCAATAGATTACCTACACCTATATTATTACCTAACGGGGTTGAATATGAAGTAGGTTTAGCTTCGATCATGTTCCCGGGGAGTTATTACGCTATATTATCCAAAGATGATTATTCACTCTCGAATTTATTACAGAGCGTCATAAACGTGATAGGCATACATATTTGTATAGACCGAGAATAGCAATGTTAGCGGGGGATATGAAGAGACTCGTGAGAGCTCTTAATAAGGACGTGTATGATTATTTGAAAGTTTATTACGGTGATAATTTCATAAATTATTTTAATAGTAACGGTATATTTCATTGGGATGAAGATTTAAGGAGAATTACTATACCACGTATCAAGAGAGAGAAATTGAGAACGGGGGACGTTAAAAGTATATACGTCAAATTTAGCGGAAAAGCCGCGAAATTATTAGGTTTTCATATTAATACCGGTTATGAAATATATGGCGGGCGTGAACTGAATGAACACATTTCCCTTGATTCTCTACCTGATAATTGTGGGGTAGATTATATATATGTGTATACGGATATAGTTCAACCGACGATTTTTGGCAGGAGACTAAATATATTGGACTGTTTTACTTTAGCAAGTGGTAGAGGAAAAGGAATACATAATACAGTCTACAAATTGTTGAACACGAACATCTTGGATCAGATTTCTATTCTTATCACGGATCAAAATGGTCACCTTTTACATTTCACTAAAGACTCGAGTGTTACTTGCCTGCTCCGTATAAAACCTAGAGGAAAATTAGATGAATAGGTGCGTATATAATTCAATGTTCACCCTTGGCATTCCTTATTCGTGATCGTAACACCCTCGAGTGAACTAGAACTTGCGAATCAAGCTCCACTTAAATTGTTTGGGAATAGTATAAACAGTAAAATGAGAGTGTTATTCGCGCCTCCTTCAGAGGCGGAATTTAAAAAACTATTTTTATCAGACCCTTTATTAAGGAGAGGAGCGGGATTTGAGGATATTTCCGTTTTCTATCCCGGCCGCAGAAGGGGAAGCGGTTTTTTTTCGGCCATAAGTGGCATTGCGCGTAAAGTGCTTCCTTTTCTATTTAATGCCGCGAAACCTTCAGTTAATGAATTCGGTAGATCTGTGTTATCTGATATGGTAAACAGCGGTTTACCTTTAAAAGAATCCATAAAACGAAATGGTATAAGGGCCCTCAAAACTACTGGACAACGAATTTTAAGCGGTACTGGAAGGAGAAGGAGAACGAGACGGAAGAAAACAATGAAACTATTAGTTAGACGGTCGAGTGTGGGAGGAAAGAAAAAACGGAGGAAGAGGAAGGGCACACGAGTTAAATCTAGGAGTAAATATAATAAGGACGTGTACGATCTTTTGTAACTCATTCATCAATTGACATTCGGCGGGTACGCACTCGTTCTACCCTTCATCTAAAATTATATAAACACAAAACATGGCTAGCGTAGTTCCTAACATACCCGGAACTGGTAATCAAGTTCCTGTGTCATCGTATATTGCGGGTATATCAGAATTGTTCCCGAATGTTAATAGACGGAGAATTATTGAAACTTCAATTAATTCAAAGGAAAGACTGGATTTTACACCTTGTAATATTTCCATAAATCAAGTTCTATCTGATAAATATATAGAATTTCGCGTTAATGGGGTGGCAGGTTCTTTCTTAGATTTGTCAAGTATAGCTTTAGAATTATATATCACAATAGATAGGGACAACACGCAATTAGCGGATGATGTCCATGTGTCTGTCGTTAATGGTATTAGTAATACATTATTTAAATCCGCTTCCGTTTTCTTGAATGAAAAGTTGGTGGAATCCTGTCCGGTATTTAACTATCAATCATATATCAAAATGTTGAAAATGATAAAACCCTCGACATTACCTACCACCGGCCGGGCGGGATTTTTATACGATGACATACATGTAACACACGGGGTAACTCGGCAATTTACTGCCAATACCTTCGGTCAAACCAGCAGGTGGGAGATGAAAGTTATGGGTGACATTTAAAACGAGGGGCGTGCATACATATTTTCCACTTCTTTTGGATATAGCGACTATAGACATGTATTTACTGGATTCGGTTTGATTGAGACTTAGACTCGAATTAGCGAATAATAACTGGGTTATGGGCGCCCACACAGACGGACATTTAAACGTCCTGAATATAGAAAAGGCTAAATTATAGATCGATAGAGTTACCCCACATTATAACACAATGTCGGCTTTAAATGAAGCGATAGCAGTTAATTCTATACAATATATATTTGATAAGACTTTATACAAGACATACGTTATTGGGCATAATGAAAATTCGATTTTAATTGATCAGCCTTTTAACAGTTGTATACCTGAAAAAATCACATTGACCATGATTGATATGGAAACATTTTCAGGTGATTACGCGACCAATAGTCTGTATTTTCAATCTTTCGATTTAAATAATATACATATTACCGTTAATGGGAATACTGTATATAATATTCAATGTAGTTTCCCTAATACCATCATGCAATTATATCACGAGACGCAGAAAAGTATAGGGGGTGGCGGTGATAATCTGATCACTTATGATAGTTTAGAAATGGTAGAGCTATTACTGCTTTAATTTTGTGGTGGAAGATGTTGAGATTCCATGCCAGTGGAAATTTCGGCAAACCTGCGAATATCGATCAGGCTGGGTACGGCTACGCCTAACCCTTGCATATTTTACTTTTCGGGGATACCAAGGGTATTTTTAACGGTGGATGCGGATAGGGTTATTCAGTGTGATGTTAGGGGTTAAATGGAATGGATACAAAAGAAATTGAAATAAGTTTAAAAGGTTCACTCGGTGACCGGGTTAAATATTTAGGTGTGTTCGCTTCGGATGAAGTAGGATTATTGACATTGCCAGAAAGTAGAATTAAACCTTTAGTTTTTATATCTAATACATTATCTTCGTCTACTGATATTAATATTGTTGGTCATTGGGTATGTTTTTACGTGGAAAAATCACCTAGAAATATAATCTTCTTTTTTGATAGTTACGGTATAAATCCAAAAGTTTATTCGAATGACTTCTCTAAATTTGTATATATGCGCATCCCGAATATAACCTCTATCGCCTAATAAAACAAATACAACCTGATAAATCGTACAAGTGCGGTCTTTACGTTAGTTTTTTTGTTCATTGCGTGAGTCACCGTGGTGTGAAAGCAGTATTATCCTTAATACAAATTGTATTCGCATTCACTCGTTTGGGAGGTAATGATAAATGGATAACGGGATATTATTTTAAATATTTGAAAAAGTTTAAATGTTCACATTGGAGGTCAGGGGTCAAACGTGCTATTACGTACAAGGAATGTCTCCGCATCTTGAACAACTAAGGTAAATGCATATTTTTTCTTTGATTTTTATATTACTCCATTTACATTCTATTAAGGATATATTCTATATATGTATCATACACCTTCAATCACATAACTTTTTTACTTATTTCAGGATGAGCTGTGAGAATCATTCGCCCATGAACGTCGGTGTTAAACTGCTAAGACGTCTTAGTCGTTTCCTCTTAAACGTTTTTCGGCATATTCAGGTTAAAATAAGGATACACGTGGAAGTTATATTGGGATGCGTGCTGAGACGGTCTGACAGCGATTAGTGTATTGAATTTGTAAACTCTTTATGTGGTCAATAAACCTTATGAATAATTATATAGGTGTTTTTTACTATGCCCATAATGCATTTGAACGGAAAAAAAAAAAACAGGGAAACGGAGAAAAAGAGTGCGTGTTTCTATGGAATCAGGAACTATTATTAAATAAATATATAACACATCGGTTTTTACATACCTTCACCGGGTTGCTCGTTTCCTTCAGTAGTGGGTGGTGGCGAAGTTGGTCGGGGTTGCACTGTTGTGGGCTGCCAGTGGTAGTTGTTGCATCTCCTGCTACTTCTTCTTCTTCTCCTGCTTCATGGTCATGACCCATTTTCACTTTCCTAATAAATGAGTTTGGGGCTCCAACACCATAATAGTAATGGTGTCTGACTTGAGTGGCTACTTCGTCGGCTGACAGTTCACTACTAGAGTTATTTCCCATATCTGAAAGGGAGGAATAATGACTGTTTTATATATTCCGCTTCTTTCAACGGGTACATTATTTTATAAGAATATCTATTCCATATACAGAGGAATCTTATTGCTGTTTTTAATATTTACTATACTATATGTTCAAGTAAATGGAAAGTGTTTTATATGCTACTTACTGAATAGTGACGGAGGGAAATGACGTTTCGGTCAAGAGAAATACTTGTAGGGACGGAGGGTCGGTGTGTTGCACTTACTCTATACACTTTGGGTAGGGAATAACATCAATTATCCCTTGTCGGTTGTATTTATGGTGTTCAGTTGGGAAGTAATAATCAGGTGTGACATATGGTGTTTCGATGAAGTATTGTATTCCAAAGATGAAGTTCACGCCTTGTAGCGATAGAATTTATCCCCATTGGAGGAAAGATGTGTGGAAGTTTTATATATGAGTCATATGTGTGTGTGTGTGTGTGTGTGTGGACGGCCTTTGTCGTGAGGAAATGATAAGACTTGTTTATTTTTGTATGCGAATCATGGCTGGAGTGATACTGATTTTGATAAAATGAGTCATGTGTGGATGACCTTGTTTATTCATGTTAGTCTGAATCATTGCTGGGAGAGGCTTGATGCTTCGTCACAACAGGTTTGTAATCAGTGATTGTGATAAAGGGGTCTTGGGTAGCGGGGCTTTCGTAGTTCATTATCTCTTGAAGGATTGTCACATCAAGACGTGAACTCTCGCCATGGCTTCATCAACCTCCTCTTGCAAGTTAGTTTTCGGGAACTTGTCCGAAAATAAGTTCAGGAAGAGGAATATGTGTTTAGTAGTGGCCACTAACTGTGTGACATGCAGGAATTACGGTGTTGTGGCGGACGTCATTCGAGCTTATCCATATGCCGAATTGGCAGGTTTTCGATATTCTCGCACTGGTGCATCATATGCCTGTCTTCGTGATAGGGGTATTGAAGGGTCCGCCATTGTGAAAAGACCTGAAAATATCACATCTTGGGAATGCAACGAAGAAGTTGATCTACCCACCATAGCTACCTTATTACCACAATACGGTATTGTTGCCCCCATTGAAGATAATGAATACGCGCAAAAGAGCGTGGCTTATTCCAAAGATGAAGATCACGCCGATCGTTTGGGCAGAGATACCAAACAGATGAGGTTCAATCACTTTTTTTTTTCGGTCAAGAAATTGAAGGAGGAATTATTTAAATCATCGTATGACTATGTCAAATATGTTATTTTTCCCGCTGGCATCGGTCAGAGCGGAATGGTTAATACGACTTGGTTGAATCAATATTTACCTGTGTTAGCTACATTCAGTGATGAAATGAGCAAAATTGGTAAAATATGCTGTGTGGCTATAATGAAAAAGAATTTATCCCTGTTGGAGGAAAGGTGTGTGGAAGATTTATATATGAAAAACTTGTTAGCTAAATTTAAAAGCTTTGAGGTGTTAGATGAAACGTCGTCGTCTTCGATACACGGTCGGGAAAGTGCTGGAGAAGATGTTTGTGGTATATACTAAGGGCTGTGATGTGAAGGAACAGGTTAGAAAATATATAGTAGCCGTATGTTTCGTTGAAGTATTGTTTTTGAAAAAGCGAATGCGTATATTATCGCGTTCGTGTTTGTACAGTTTTTTTCTGATGTATGTATTTGTATGGAATATTAATTCATTCCCCTGTATTTAGGATTGGTTATAAATATAAAAAATAACAATTCCAATCTGTAATTTGATTTTTCAACCTCTTTCAAACTCGGTATAATAAATAAACAAAATTGAAATGTGTACCTTTGTCCTTGTGTTCGCCACCTAGATTATGACTCAAATTCTATGATAAATAAAATTTCACTTTGGGGTGAAGTCAGCTGGGCAAATATGGCGATAAGGTCTCGTTTCTTCATGTGTGTGTGTGTGTGTATGTGTGTGTGTGTGTGTGTGTGTGCGTGATTCATCGTCAGATAACATTGACTCTGATATGGTTATTGGGGGAGATATCACATGTGGATGAAGTCAGTCGCCAAATATCCTTTTATCATGATACTCTTAATATCTAAGCAGCTGTGTATATATATATATATATATATATATATATATATATATATATATATATATATATATATATATATATATAAAACAACAAAATGTAACGGCTCCTGAGAGAGAGGGAGAGGGAGGGAGGGAGGGGGAGAGAGAGGGAGAGAGAGAGAGAGAGAGGACGAGTAGAGAGAGAGAGAGAGAGTATATTCGCAATGTGCATATATAAATTTAGAGATTTTATAGGAGGAGGATGAGGTAAACGTCCCGGTTACTTTGAAAACAATTAAAGGGGACATGAGTCGCAAAAAAAACAGTGAACTGAGTCTATTTTGGGGGGGGTCGGGGTGGGGTCAAGTTTATTCCCCGTAGAGTTACGGTGACGTCACAGGGGGTAGGAAAGGTGGAGGCAATTTGGGGTCAGGGGTTGAAAGAATGGTTTTATTCCAGAGAGTTACTACGTCACAGTGGTAGAAATAGTTGATGTCAATTGGGGTGAGGGTGTTGACATGTGGTTTTTATTCCCCGTTAGAGTTACGTGGACGTCACAGGGGGTAGGAAAGGTGTGGAGTCAATTTGGGTGTCAGGGCGTGAAAGAAGGGTTTATTCAGAGAGTGCAAAGTGGACGTCACAGGGTAGAATAGTGGAGCTCCAATTTCGGGGTGAGGGTTGAAATGTTGTTTTTTTATTACCCGGAGAGTTACGTGACGTCACAGGGGGTAGGAAAGGTCGGAGTCAATTTGGGGTGAGGCTTGAAAATGTTGGTTTTATTCCAGTAGAGTTACGTGACCGTTCACAGGGGGTAGGAAAGGTGGAGTCAATTTGGGTCAGGGGTTTGAAAAGAATGGTTTTATTCCCTTAGAGTTACATGACGTCACAGGGGGGTAGGAGGAAGGTGGAGTCGATTTGGGGTTAGGGGAGGCCTCGCCCCCCTAATATGACTCATGTACGTACATGAGCTTGTTAGACAAATGGAGCAATTATGAGCTCAAGAGTACATGAACGTTTCCTACAAAATGGAGTCAATTATGAAGCTTCTATGTACGTACATGAGCTTATAATACAAATGGAGTCAATTTGGGGTCAGGGGTGGCCACGCCCCCCAGAATAGTGGAGGGTTGAAAGGATGGTTTTATTCCCTTATAGTATGTGACGTGGCACAGGGGTAGAAAAGTGGAGTCGATTTGGGGTAGGGGAGCCACGCCCCCCTAATATGAGCTCATGTACGTACATGAGCTTGTAAGACAAATGGAGTCAATTATGAGCTCATGTACGTACATGAACTTATCATACATATGGAGTCAATTATGAGCTTATGTACGTACATGAGCTTATAATACAAAAGGAGTCAATTTGGGGTCAGGGGTGGCCACGCCCCCCAGAATAGTGGAGTCTATATGGGGTCAGGGTGGCCACACCCCCCAGACAAGTGGAGTCTATATGGGGTTAGGGGAGGCCACGCCCCCCTAATATGAGCTCATGTACGTACATGAGCTTGTAAGACAAATGGAGTCAATTATGAGCTCATGTACGTACATGAACTTATGATACATATGGAGTCAATTATGAGCTCATGTACGACATGAGCTTATAATACAAATGGAGTCAATTGGGACCAGGGGTGGCCACGCCCCCCATATAGTGGAGTCTATATGGGGTCAGGGTGGTCACACCCCCCAGACAAGTGGAGTCTATATGGGGTCGGGGTGGCCACCGCCCCTTTTGGGGTGGGGGGTTGCCCCGCCCCTTTTAGGCCTCACGTACGTACATGAGCCAATCAGGAGGGGGAGGGGGGTAGCCACGCCCCTTGGGGGGGGGGGGTGGGGGGCGGGGGGCTGGGCTAGAAAAGTGGAGTCATATGGGGTCTTTTCCTCTACTTATATATATATATATATATATATATATATATATATATATATATATATATATATATATATATATGTGTGTGTGTGTGTGTGTGTGTGTGTGTGTATACATATGTATTGTCTTTTACTTTTGATAATACAAGATTGATTTAATTTACATTTATTTTCATATATATATATATATATATATATATATATATATATATATATATATATGAAAATAAATGTAAATTAAATCAATCTCGAATCATCAAAAGTAAAAAAAAACAATACATAGTATACACACACGCACACACACACACACACACACACACACACATATATATATATATATATAAATATATATATATGTATATAATATATATATAATATATATATATAAATAATTATATATATATATATATAGTATATATATGTATATATATATATATGTATCTATGTAAATGAAAAATTAAATATTAATAAAAAATGGCTGAATCTAATATAGAAATATCCTTTTCATATTTCTTAGTCTTCCTTTACTTCTACGGAGCTGACCTAATTCTTTTTCAAAAAAAAAAAAAAAAAAAAATATATATATATATATATATATATATATATATATGTATATATATATATATATATATATATATATATATATATATATATATATATATATATATATATATTACTTGCAGGTTCGTGTGTGCATGTCTGCGTCTGTGCGTGAGTGTAATTTTATATAAATGATATTTTCTTTCTGTATTTTTCATTACTTTCTGTTATTCTTTCCAATGAACTCTATATTCTTTGAAAGCTTGAATTTCAAGTTAATGGCCCTTCTGGGTTTGCTCCTTATGAATGGGCCTTCATCTCCTGAATATAATAATAATAATAATAATAATAATAATAATATAATAATAATAATAAAAATAATAATAATAATAATAATAATAATAATAATAATAATAATAATAATAATAATAATATTTGTAATTGAGAACGTGTTTGTAATTTTGCAACACCGCTAAGGCTTTACCATGTTCATAATTCTCTCAAAAAGTCGAAACTCTAGATTTTTCTTTTGGTTAAAGACAAATAATTCGTATGAAAATTATACCTTTCCTCCAATAAAATACTAGTTTTAATTCAAAGGAAACGAACAAATATGTAGCAACAACTACAGTTCATAGTTTAAAAATTGTATTTTGAACCGAGTACCTCTTTTTCGTGAATGATGCAAAGATAAAAGGAATTATGACTGTATACTCACTAGCTTACAAATGAGTTTATCTATTCATTCGGTAGTATTTTAATAATGGTTGAACTCATATCCTGGTGTGTGTGTGTTTGTGTGTGTGAACATTTGTATTTTTGGATGTTTGTTTGAACAAATGGTTGTGATGACTTAAGTTTTGAGTTCATTTCTGTGTTCGTGGTATTTTTGACTTACATGATGTATGCATGAAGTAGCGACTCACAATACCGTTATGTGTGCATTTTTAGTATTTATATATGTGAATTTACTAATAAATAGAAGAGAATGTCTCCTAATAGTATGTGTCTCACGAGAGTTCATAAAATGTTCTAAAATCTAAACGATCCACAGTAGTATAATTGTTAATAGTTCATGTAAAACTTTATAAAAGCTTTCAAACCCGTCTCTGGGTTCATCTTCAGTCCTTTGGAATATTATTATTACTAGGTGATTTACCCGGCGCTGCCCGGGAAAACTGTGAATGACAAGCTACGGGTAGGGGTGGGAGGAAAAGAAAGGAGGGGGAAGTGGAGGGAAGAGGGGTGGGTGAAAAGGAAGGGAGAAAGGAGAAGCAAAGAGGAAAGGGAAAGGGGATGGAAAAAAGAAGGGAAGAAGGTTTATGGGGGGTGTAAGAAAAGTGTTAGGGGGACAGGGATGGGAGGGTGAGGGGAAGATAGAGGATGAGTGAAGGGGAAGGGGAAATTACGTTCCTCTATTAAAAGAGAAAAATCATCTCTGCTGAACATAAGCCTGTTTCCCTTTCAACAATAGTTGGAATAAACTGCACAGCAAAGAGGAAAAGAATCGTGCAAGGATCTGTCTTCAGCAAACTGCACGAATTCGTAATGGATTGAGGTTACATGAATGTACTGCTGACTCACTACTATACTATACTTAAGAAACTCCCCCTCCTTCTTCCTTCCCCCTACTGTAGACTGGCATTCACAGTTTTCCCGGGCAGCGCAGGGTAGGTCAGCTAGTATATATAAGGCGATAAACCATCCTCAATTAAAACCCTATCCAATATTTTTTGTGTGGTTTAAAGGCCGTTCAGCCGTGATTGAATAACAGACAGACAGACGGATATAACGCCCAATATAGTATGATTATTATTATTATTATTATTATTATTATTATTATTATTATTTTCAATTTCAGTTGTGATAATAACTACTGTTTTTGGGTCCCAATGATAAGGAAAGTAATTTAATTTTCCATTATTCATTGAGGTTAGGTGGATTTCTCATTATCTCTGCTCTCTCAGTTTTATCCTTTCACCTCACTTGTGAAATTGGCGCAGGGGCCATCATCGGAGAGGGGTCGTCCCAGTGTAAACGTTTTCCCTTTGCTTGGTTATTAAAGAGGGGAAAAGACAAAAGGTAGATTAACATGTTATCCATCGCTTTAGCTCACTCGACGATCAAATAACTATTGTTTCGGTGTAAATAGCCAATTCATCAATTCAGGGCGATGACGTTCGCGGCGTTGTCTAAAATCAATTGGTGTTGAAGTGGAGGGTTTTCGTCATCATAGGTAATCCCATTGTATTCTGGTAGATTTGAAGAGCTGCAAGTCTACATTTCTGTTACGAATAGACATTGTGCCACGATATATATCTGTCTGTCTATTGTTACGTAACAAGGAGCATAAGAAACAAGAATAAGAATATCCCACGTGCATGAGAAGTTGTTGTTTACGAGGAGTCAGAAAAACGTTTGTAGGTTTTCGGTAGAGTTTGGAGCTGGACTTCACGGGGCATTTCTTTCAGTTGCTGACTTCAGACATTCAGTGAAAACTTTAAGTTAACCGAGCTTCAGGTGAATTTTTCTACAATCAGATTCTAATACTTCTACAAGATATTTAACTGATTTTTCTACAATCAGATTCCAATACTTCTACAAGATATTTAACTGATTTTTCTACAATCAGATTCCAATACTTCTACAAGATATTTAACTGTTTTCCATTTTTATAGGAATACGCATATTTCTCAAGAATGACCCTTTGTATGTGCTAAATTGTGGAGGATGTGTTACTAAAAGTACATTTCAGCCTGCAACAATCCAAATTTCGTACACAAAAAAGTAAGTATTCAATTTTATACGAGAGTGAGGTGTCAATTTTAAGTAAAACCACAATGCAATAAAACGAACTTTTTCCCCATTTTCTTTTGCCCGGTAGACAAAGCAGAGCTTCCAAAATCTCAGTATATCTTTAAAGATGAGGGTACCTCAACTGACACTTCTACTCTTTCGCAGCTGGAGTTACAGGTGGGAGCAGATCACAGCCCATGCAAATGGGTGTCTGTTCTCTATCTCTAAGCTACACCAGGTCCTTTCTTTTACTTATAGACTGACGCTTAGTTTCAATAGGTCCAAATAAAAGAAATCTGATAAAATAAAATGCACGGACTTTAGATCAGTAATATAGAAAAGCGAGCGGGGGTGGGGGTGTTAACGGGAGTGGGATATGATGCAGGCAGAGAGAGAGAGAGGAGACGAAGGAGAGGGCGAGAGAGAGAGAGAGAGAGAGGAGGAGAGATTTTCCACCACCGTAAGTAAGATGCAGCGTTAACTCCTTCATCCACGTCGTCAGTTAAGTGCATAAGTGCATTTTAGTTTACAAGAGACTGCGCATTTTGCACTGTTGATATGGATTTTAGATTATCTTTCAAGCACAATTAATTTCTGCTAGGCAACTTGACCAACAACTTATTATTTTTGACAAATATATATATATATATATATATATATATATATATATAAATATATATATATATATATATATATATATATATATATATATATATATATATATATATATGTGTGTGTGTGTGTGTGTGTGTGTGTGTGTGTGTGTGTGTGTTTGAGTTTGTGTGTATTTAATATTATCTGTATCATATGTGTCGCATTTCTGATCCGTACAGCAATTGAAAATGAAACCCTTTATTGTTTGTCACGCGTATCAACGCCTGTGAATAATACAGATATATTTTAAACGACACTGATTTGTAATAGAAGGAAAGTTTCTTCTTTTCTCGTTGGCCGCATAAAAGAAATTCTCCGTCTGTTACTTCATGATGTGTGAACTTTGACAATTGGCTGATGTTCGACTGTGGTGGCCATATTTGCCACAACATCCACCAGATTTATGGCGATAATGAGGCTCGACCATGTTACCTAAATCGCATTGTTGGAGGAGAAGCGACTTCATAACGAAGTGACGAGAGTCTTCGCCCTCATTAGAGGAAGGGAGGGGTGGGGATTGGGGCTGGAGACCTTGAAACAAAAGGCTGGGTTGCTTAGTTCCTCCTCCAGACGATAATTAAGATCCGGAATGAATCTCCAAACTGTCTGGGTAAAGTGGCGAAGGCTTTGTTGGTGAATAAAGATTTTGATGAGCATGAGCACGAGATTTAATTTAGTTGACACAGTAGGATAACTGTAAAGGAGAGGGCACAGTTAAAATAGTTCTTTTCCGCATGGATATAATACAAACATGTTTGTCCTTGGATGGTGGAAAAATACTTCTTTTTTGTTGGAGTTAAGAAACGTTGGTTGTTTAGATTTATGAAGAAAATGCTGTCAAGCCAGGCACTGGGTCACTTTGGGTCATTCTTAAAACAATGGAAATAGGGAGTTGGGGTGGTTGGGCAGCGAAATAGAGATCCAGAAAATAAGGGAAACGAAATACAAACAGGGAGAATACCCCACTGAGCAGTAACCGTTGGAGGCGTTGGACAGCAAGACTTATAAATGAAGGGGGGCAGGAGATAAAATAAAAGTTAAAAAGTGGGTGCGGGTAGGGACCGAAAGGACGCTGCAAACACCCTTTAATAATGCCTACAGTGAACCACGTGAAATGCGCTAACGGTGCTCCTCCCCAGGAAGTTCCCATAACGGGGTAGTGCCATCAGTGGAAATCATGCGGTGCACTGCAGGGATTACTTAAGGTTCTTTGCAGCGTGCCTTCGGTCCCCAGCTGCAACCACTTTCGTTCCTTCTACTGTACCTTCTTTCATATTCTCTTTCTTCATCTTACTGTCCACTCTCCTAATACTTGATTCTTAGTGGAACTGCGAGTTTTTCCGCTTGTTACACCGTTCAAACCTTTTACTGTCATTTTCCACTTCAGCACTGAATGACCTCATAGGTCCCGGTGCTAGGCTTTTGGCCTAAATTCTATATTGTATATTCTACTCCCCAGGAAGTAAAGAAATAATATAAATTTTACTTATATAAAGCAAGATACAATTTTTCTCCAGGCAATGGGTTATGCTTTTGTTTCGGTTTCTCTTGCATCAAGCAGGGTTACGAGAAAAAATAATTACAGGAATTTAACGAGAATGAAAAATTTCGTCGGGAGACCTTCCCGCTATGAATAAGTTTTGAGAAAAAGTAATGAACGGCCAAGATCACATCTTTTTGCTGGTTGAAAAGATTTATGAGAGACTGCATTATTATTAGGGGCAACGTTTTCATATCACTGAAAATAATGGTAACTGTTGAATAATTGAGGTGAACGAGATTAACCGCCAAAAACACAACTTGAAACAACTTGAAGGTCACAGATGTTTTCATCTTTATTCTTTACAGTCGGATTAACATTTATAGCATTTGGGGGGGGGGGGGGGGGGCGCTGGTCAAGGATTAACGCAAGCATTGCATGGTTTTAACCCTTCGCCGTTAAGACAAACAGACAGACTGAAATTCATTTAAATCAACAGGAAATTCACCTGAATCTCCTACTTTACCGTCACTATTAAAGGTATGGAATAATATACTAGCAATAATTATGATAATAATAAGCATCCATGTACTAATAATTAGTGAATTCCCTGCCGAGTTGCCTTGGCGGAGGCTTGCTCTCTTGTTTCCATCTTTTTTACAGTGATTTTTCACTGACATGACAAGAATATACAAAGTTATAATTAAACAACTGACCCATAAACACACACAAAATATTAACAGTTTTAAAGTTGTACAAACATCATGCAGATGACGATGAGATTCCGTATAACTCCCGACCCCCGTACATGTTATAAGTTGCCAAAGCAATATTGACCAGCGATTTAAGAGAAATCCTTTGAGCAATTAATATGAAAAGTAAAATGGGCGAACACAAATTTTTATTGTTTCATTTTCTGTGATGGGAACAGCAACGTTATAACAACAATTTTCTCTCTCTCTCTCCTCTCTCTATCTCTCTCTCTCTCTCATTTATGGAATCTATTTTCGCATTGCTGACGGAAATTACATTCCCTCCTTCCTCAATGCATTTATTTTAGATCGTAATAAAAAATTTATTTCTTTAATTTAAAGAAAAAAAGATGATCTATTTCATTAACGTTTGTGGGAAGAGAATGAGAAATTGAATCAGCAGTATCTGTTCGGACTGTCTTTGTACATCTCACAGATAATAGAATAAGAGTAAATTACATATGAAATCTAATGTTTTGAAAGAAAATCTTTCCGGGTGTTTTACACAAGAAACGAGAGGGTTGAAGTTTTCTGCTTCGGACAAAGCTCCGAAAGAAATTCAGCTTTGACAACAAAGTTAGATGCATACGAGTTAAAGACAGTCAGTAAAATCGCCCTTTCTTACCCCATTTGCATACTTCTCCTTTCACCTTTCTCTCTCCTTCCCCTCTTCCTCCTCCTTCCCCTTCCCCTTCCCCTCCCTTCTTCTCAAAGCGATGTGTTTCCCCAAGCAACTTCATTTCTGGAACCCTTCCATTCAGCGTCTGGAAGCAATAGGCTATTTCGAGACGGCTGAACTTTGTGCATCGTCCTTAGATATACAGTGAGGACTTCAGCTCCTGAATACTTTACTTAAGTATCTTATCAAATATGAATTATTAATTCTAAAATAATTATATAAAAAATGCAGGTGATTTATTATAGGAAAATAGAAAATAAAGTATATACTTATACGTATATATTATATATTTTTATATTATTAATATATTATATATATATAGTATATATATATATATATATATATTATATACATGCATTACTTGCAGAAACTATAAACTGAAGTATATATTAGTAAACTTCCTGCAATATAAAGGTAATGTTAATTTATATCATTTAGAAAAAAAGAGAAAGACTTCTTACCCCCTAATTTAAAATTTTCTAAAAGTAAATTTTATCGATGAATATTCACAAAACAAAGTTTTTTTTTATTCCACCCTTATTCCTCCACCAGGAAACCTACCCCTGATATCGTCCAGAGGAATTCTTTTTGGGGGGGGAGCTTTCAAATGAGACGCTCGTGTTGCCCAAGTTGCTTTTTATTCCTCCCGAGACTGCACAACTCGACTGGCTCTTGAGGGATGCACCGAATCTCTTTGGCATTCCAAAGACTCCGAATGCTGCTGCAGTTTCCGCACTGTCCCCTGTGTTTAGTTTTCCTTTACTTTCCAGCGCAAATTGAGTTGCCTGCTGTTTTTGTTTGCGTTCTTTCTGTGTAACCGTAGATTAAGACACGATTCGATTTTCTTTTTATGTTTCCATTGGTCAGCGGACTGTTTTAGTTTTGTTGTATCAAATGATTCTAATTTAATTTAATTTCACTTATTTCTAAGTATCTTCATTTTTCATTCTTGTTTGAAAATATTCTTCACACTTTAGGTCTGAACGCGTTGCTCTTTTCAACGCCCGTTGCTGTTTCTTTATTGGGTTCTATAAAGGATCAGAGAGAGAGAGAGAGAGAGAGAGAGAGAGAGAGAGAGAGAGAGAGAGAGAGAACTTGAAATTTTTGCAAGGAGAAGCTGTTGCATGACGTCAGTTTCGCTTCATTCTTTGTAGGGAATACTGAATGCTTATTATCCGGCGAACGAAAGAGACAGAAACGGTAGCCAGTAACAATACAGTCGGGATTTTGAACATTGAACTAGTTGCACTTCACTTCAGTTTAGCATTATGAACACTATGCATGTTGTTAGCGTGTTATCTTTTCAAAGGATAACAATCATATTAGAGTATCGTTAGGGTTCAACTTCATCCCCCAGTAATCTTGACTTACTGTTCAGAAACATCTGAATCAGAAGTAGAATATATTTTAGTAACTATAATCTAATTGCTGTATTCCAGATGATCTTTCATTCTGAAATATACAAGGAGATTCATAAGGTGTGCGTAAAGTATTTGAGGTATATCTGACTCTCTTTTAAGGTTTAATCCTGTAGATTTATAACTACAAATAAACAATCCAAGTCCTCTAAAGAAATATGGGTCTCACAATAGCAAATCCAACCACATTGATTTCTGTTAACTAACCGTAACTTTTTGACCTTCGTAGAGAACGTTTAAGTACCATATACGCTCCTTAACACTCTCATTTATGAGTTTTTTAAATGAAATTGTGAAGAGCCATAAAATAAAGTCTAAGCAAGCAGCAAGCAATGCTTTTTTCTAAAGATTCAGTACCCTACCTTTTCAGAAATTCCATTAGAGATACGTTCCCTATACTATCTAATTGAAGATTTTATAAAGAGAGACATAATTTAAGTTATTTACTTGTCGATACGAAGGTTTCTGAATCAAAACCCGAATATGTTCCTATGGCTGAATTGAATAAAATAATTAAAAACCCAGAAACCTCAAAAGACTCAATGCAGATACCATAACTATGAGATGTCCCATTATGAAGAAATACGCTTGAATTTGTATGAACAACAGCACTTCATAAATATTTTTTTAAGTATTTTTTTTCACTTACCCATAGCTGAGAGTTCATAAAAAGTATAAGAGAAGATCATAGGTAGAAAAAATGGTGAGGAAAGGAAGGGGTGATGTTTGGGAGGAAGGCGGGAGGAGGTTGTGGCCACTAATGAGAGAGAGAGAGAGAGAGAGAGAGAGAGAGAGAGAGAGAGAGAGAGAGAGAGAGACTTGATTTGATATGCCTGTAGTGAATGAGTGCATTGCATGAGTAATAAATGAAAAAGATTGCATGGTCCTCTATGTGTGGATTTCAGAGGGTTTTTTTATCACTAATCATGTTTAATATTTAATTAATTTATTTTTTTTGCAATAAGTCAAAATTTCAGGACTGGACGTTTGTCATATTTTTAGATAGTACTATAAAAATTTGTGACTATATAAATGGGTTCTTATTTGATTAATTATATAACCCGCCGTATTTATAATATAGAAGGTTCATATGTTACTGTAAATTGTCTTGTTTCATCTTGTGTGAGTTCATCGTGGACGTTATTATCAGTAGAATATCTGAGTCATACATACACATAGATTCACAATGTGTTTTATAAAGCAATATATTCAGGTTGTAGAACTAATCGTGCATTTCATTTCATTTTAAGGTTGTTGCAATATCACTTAGGTTTATCACCATTTATGAGATTCCCTCAGTGATTATTATTTGTGTTGAATATGTTATTCCTCTTACACTGTGAACATCATTCATGGCATGTTTTTTTTTTCTTTTTTGTCATTTTATTTTTTCCTAATAGCCAACATTTCATAAACTACCTGAAAAGGTCGATAAAACGTGATATCATTACATCATGGAAGAGAAAAATGAACAGACAGACAGAGCATTATATATGCGGATATATATAATATATATATATATATATATATATATATATATATATATATACATACACACACATATATATATATATATATATATATATATATATATATAATATGTATTATATATATTATATATATAATAATGGGATTTGATCAAATATTCCTGGATATATATATATATATATATATATAATAATATATATATATATACCGTGATTCATATACATATATCGAACTACAAATGTCCTTTAATATCTAATTCGCTCTACCTCGGAATTAATATATTTTCATATATGCTTAACCGAGGGGGAATTTATTAAGCGATAATAGAATGGCGATCGACAGGCGCGAACCAGCGACCTCCCAATTCCAGGACTGGCAGTGAAGCCTTAAACCCCACCCTCGGTTAAGCATATATGAAAATATATTAATCCGAGGTAGAGCGAATTAGAGATTAAAGGACATTTGTAGTTTCGATATATATATATATATTAATATATATAGATATATATATATATTAATATATATAATATATATATATATATATCCGTGCTTAGAAGCTGTAATTGACTTCTTACGTAGTTCCAGAGGCAATCTGAGGAATGCTGTAGTTACAGAAGACTACAAACTCCCTTGAAACCTCTCAACACCCAAGAGATTCAGATTAAGTCTTTAGGATGAAAAGGAAATAAAAGTACTGTTTCTGACGGAAGTTACTGAACTTGATGATGTAAATAGAGTTTATAATACCAAAAATCCATTTTTTTTATCTTATCTATAAGTTTACTCATTGTATAGAGGAAGCAAGAGAGTCATCAAGAAAATCTAATCAGTTGAGTGAAGTTAACGAGTAGATTAAAACGAGGGGTTGAGCAGTAGTGAAGTCTGGTGGGAGTGATATTGCCATCTTAGATGTACTTGTTTTGTATTTTGTCGTTATTGTTACATTATCATTGTTTATATATGGAGGAAATTAGGTGTCCATAAATTCTAGGTTTTTGTATAACTCATGGATGCTTTTATATACATATAAATGTAAGCATCTAACTATAATAAAAGTGTAAATTCAAAACTATGGCAATATATGGAATTAAACGGAATCCTAACTAATAAAAATGTTATTTGCAATATGTAAGAATTCCAGGACTGCACGTTGGCATTTTTGAGATAGTATTATAAAAATTTGTGACTCTATAAATAGGCTCTTATTTGATTCCAAATTTATCAAAGCTAATAAAATAATATTGTACAAAATTGACTTTTGAGCATCTTCTATAGCAGGTAATGGCTGTTACTAAGAAACGCGTTGGCTAAAATGTTCGCATTTAACAAAAGACACTAATTTACAAAACACACCCATTGCCCTCAAAGGATAGTACGTACCAATAATGCAACGTCGCAAGGAAAAGTGATGGCATCGCCCTGTTACAAAGTACTGTATTTGCCTTTGCCTTTTGCATGGTGCCATTTGAAATATA
Organism: Macrobrachium nipponense; assembly: GCF_015104395.2. NCBI lineage: Eukaryota > Metazoa > Arthropoda > Malacostraca > Decapoda > Palaemonidae > Macrobrachium > Macrobrachium nipponense. The sequence goes on along the minus strand of NC_061107.1, from coordinate 22,770,224 downwards.
TCACGAATAAGGGAACTTTTGACTCCTATCTTCTCCGGTGCCCTATACTAGATTCACGTATTTTTGATAGATACCCTAAAGATTTTAACAGATCATTGTGGCCGAGGTCTATAGGCCTTCATAGTGTTAAAGATTTATGGCAGAGATTGCTAGCCACCAGATTCTCTCAGGTATATTTTCAAGAAGGACAGGAAAACTGCAAAGACTTGTGAAACAGTTGAAATTGATTATTTGCCAGCAGTTAAGATAACACATTGACAGAATGAAAGAATAAGCGAATCAGAATAAGAGAGTCTAATAAGTTAGGGAGTCTGAGAAAAAGCTTTGGTGCCGAGTTCATATGGGCTCCATTATGGAATAGTCCTTTCTCAATGAATCGATTTTATACAAATTTCATTCCGGTAGGGATAGAACACAATTCTGTATTTAGACATGAACTGAACGAAAATAAATAAGAACAAGAAAGTTCGAAAGGAAAAGCAAAATAAAGTGACCTTCCTCAAAGGAGATAATTTATTCACTCGCTCTCACGTAGTTTCAGGCCTACTCCCATTAGTGGTATTTATTTCCAACTAATCTTTCATCCGGTAAGCCCTTCAGTCATTATTTTATTTAAATATATTAGTATCCAAATACCTTTTATTGTCAATTGTCCTTATTTGGATATCCTTCAACCTTAGTATTTCCACTCACTTTTTCTCAGTCTACCCTTTGTTTTTAAACGTAACTTCAATTATATTTGGTTATTTTCTTTTATTTCGGTTCCACTTTATTTTCTAATGATTTTAAGTCCGCATCTTTTACGGATATCTTTCAGCCATAACGTATGAATATATTTCATCCCAACTTAAAGCATCAGAGCATTTTATTGAATATTTTCTACCATCGTACTCTGAATATTTTTCTTCGCCAATATGCTCTCTGCATATATTGAATTTCTGATATAAGATCCAGGTATATTCAAATCAAACTACTTATTTACCAAGTCTGTGTGTGTGTGTGTGTGTGTGTGTGTGTGTGTTTCAGGCGCTCTTTTACCAATATTCTCAATCATAGAAGACATTCCAGACCCACAATTTTTCATTTAAAATTTCCGGGGAGATTTTTTTTTAAACGAATCATCACAGGTAATAATCGTCCATTCACCCATTCCCACTTCTCCTTTTCCAACTTTTCATCATTTTACAAGGAATGTTGACAAACCTAAGAATTACGTTCTCCAAGGGAAGGCAATGAGAAGGAAAAGCTGAATTAAGGCTTAAAATGATTGTTGACAGAGACGCACAAATTTTGGAGTGGAATAAGTCCAAAAAAATTATTGCTTTCAATATCACATCAATCGCTATGAAATAAATTTATGAAGCACATCTACCTCCACGGTGCAACTAATAGATGTTGGCATCAGGAATGTGCTCTCTCTCTCTCTCTCTCTCTCTCTCTCTCTTTCTTCCGAGCAGAGAGACGTAAAACGCTTGAAATGCTTCTCTCGAGCAGATTCATTAAAGGACGGACTGCAGACTCTGCTGCGACTTACAAATAACCTTCTCGTGATTTTCCGGTGAAAGTTTATGAGATCTGCGCCAGCGAAAGGTCTCTCTTCTCCTGAGGTAAATTTGCTTTTGGATCTGACAACAACTAGGTGGGCGTTAAATCGGATCTAATTGGAATCTTTTAAAAAGTTGATTTCGGAAGTTTAGTTAGCAGACAAACTTGCGCTAGGCCAAGTTCACACACACATATATATATGCATATATATATATATATATATATATATATATATATATATATATATATATATATATATATATAATATATATGTATATATATATATATATATATATATATATATATATGTGTGTGTGTGTGTGTGGGTGTGTGTGTATGTACATTGACCTTGTGACAGCACCTGTTCTTACTAGTGTGGAGTTGCACATTAAATTAGGTCCTATTTGTTTAATCGCTGGTTTTCGCTTTGAATCGCTCAAGTCGTCAATAAGCGCTTTCGTGTATTGGCAGTAAAACAAATCTTCAGAGGCCTGATGACCAGTGAACTGGAATTGAAGAATTGAATAATAAAAATGTAATGGAGGGTTTCTGTCAGTTTTACAGCCCTCGTGGAGAATGGGTGATGTTAAGTCTTTCGTATTTCTCATCTTCTGGTTTTATTCTGATAAAAAATTAATAAATCCTTCAATAGTTGTATAAGGGAATATTTCCAATTCCATTGATCTTTACCTCAATTTGGCAAAAATGTCATGCTTAGATGTGTGTGGATTAATAAATACGTATCCCATAGACGACTTCGCTATTAATGTAGTATTTTATGATACTTAAAAATCGTATGGGTTATATGCCACCATTACTGGTCCAGTATAAGATTGTGATTTCACTAATGTCCTGTTTGGGACCAAATTTCAAAGGTGTGCCTAAATTGTGAGGAATTGAAAGTTTATAGTTTGCAAAGAGAGGGTAGGAATGATTGTCAGTACTTAATGTTTTTCCAAATTAATCTAGGAAAGGGTGACTTGATGAGGATTCTAGAATCTTTTTTGGATGAAATGACCCGTATTTTAAGTCTGAGATAAATTTTCATTCAGACTGTAGTACTTTGTTTACTATTGCGCTCTCTTACTCATTCTCACTCTCTTAACTGGAGAGAGAGAGAGAGAGAGAGAGAGAGAGAGAGAGAGAGAGAGAGAGAGAGAGAGAGAGAGAGAGAGGCTGTATTGCATTCCATCCCTTTATCTTATGAAAGTGGAGATTTTTCTCATAATATTATGACGTCTTCCAGGAAATCAATGAGCAACTTATGCATTTGGGGGTTAAAACGCCATAATTCCAAACTCTTCTGGAAGAGGAGGGTAAGCGAAGTTATTGAAAATATGATTCCGTATTTTGGTTCCTCGGTGGTATTAAACTGACCTAATTTTTTTGGCTCGTTTAATGCATCGAAAATATGATGGCGTTGTGGTTTCAAATAGAAGGGAAAACAATTTATATTCCTGGACTGATGCCTGAAACCATTTTGTTCCTGGGGAAATTATTTATGAGTTCGGATAAAGGTTATGATGAAGAAATAGTTATTATTATTATTGTTATAAAAGATCCACAATAATAAAAACGTGTTAAAAGCCCGTGTATAATTTTTAAGACTTTACAAAAAGCTTTCGAAGACTTCCCTGGTTTTTTTTTTGGATTGAAGATGAACAGGGAATGTTCGAAGCTAATTTGTAAAGTCTTAAAAATTACAATCTAACAGGGCCGACCCGACGGACTGACTCTGAACACTTTAATATTTTGTGGGACCTTTAGAACATTATATATACTCTCGCGATAAGATGAGTTTTCTTTACATTATTATTATTATTTTCTTTTTTTTTTTGCTCTGTCACAGTCCTCCAATTCGACTGGGTGGTATTTATAGTGTGGGGTTCCGGGTTGCATCCTGCCTCCTTAGGAGTCCATCACCTTTCTTACTATGTGCGCCGTTTCTAGGATCACACTCTTCTGCATGAGTCCTGGAGTTACTTCAGCCTCTAGTTTTTCTAAATTCCTTTTCAGGGATCTTGGGATCTTGATACTTATCCATTTTTTCCCTCTCTTTATCTTCAACTCTGGTGTCCCATGGTATTGCGACATCAATGAGTGTTACTTTCTTCTTGACTTTGTCAATCAACGTCACGGTCTGGTCTATTTGCTGTGATGGTAATTGCTTCATAGCAAAGGAAGTTAAAGGAAAGGAAAACGCATCTTCGAGAAGTTCGACAGTAAGGAGGCTTTCGTGCCCGTGTTGGAGGCGCCTGTTCTCGCGGCTGTTCTGGAATCGTTGGGTGTGTTGTGGAGCGCAACACGCGCCAATCTGTCGGGAGAAACGCCGCAATTTCTGATGTAATACCTCGTCTAGATTCATCTAGGAAGTTCTGGAAATTTCGCGAGTCTGTGACGCTCGCCGTAGGCTCCGCCCCCAGAGTGCCGTATAAATACGACGGTCGTAGCAGCAGCAGCAGAGATCGTAGAAGGGAGACACCTGTTAGTCACAGAGAGATATCCTCATTAAGAGCCACTGGTCAGAATATCAGTGAGAGATCGTCAGAGAGAGACTAGAGACGAAGGAACCGACGAAGGATCAGAAAAAATGTTGCTCGAGTGTTGGTTGGATACTGGTCTAGTCGTCTTCAGGAGTGGACGGCCGTGTTATCTCGACGTCGAGCAGACTTCAGAGAAGAAAAGGTCCTGCTAGAGGTTTTGGGGAGTTCCTGACTTACAAGTAGACTAGTTTCTGCAATATGGAGTCAAGAGGACGTCTGCAATCACCGTTTTCCTTTTGAGAAGCCATCGCTTCGAATTGCCAAATTGACTAGCAAGTATTTGAATTGCCTCACTGTTCCCCCAGTACATGCAGTGTAAGATTCTATCTTTTTATGCAGATAGGAGATACCATTCTGCATTTACCTATGTTAGTAAGCTTGTAAATAAACCTTAGCTGTGTTAGTGTTTCTTTCTATATTCGTATCCCCAGTTTCAACTGTTGGTGTTGAAATAATTTTTTTGTATTATTTCATATCGAACCTGAAGCGGACCTCTCTCAGAGGCCGTAACATTGTGTCGACCTTTGGCCAGGATATTTCGACACGGTAACATTTGCAAGTATCACCCTATCTGTTCTGATACCATAGTCCTAGAGGTTCTTTGCCTGATAGTTTTCTATTACTCCCTCAGGTTGGTGCTCGTACCACTTATTACTGCAAGGTAGCTGATGTTTCTTACACAGGCTCCAGTAGAGGGCTTTTGCCACTGAGTCATGCCCCTTTTAGTACTGGTTCTGTGCAAGTGCCGGGCATTCGCTTGCTATGTAGTTTATGGTTTCATTTTTCGTATTGCACTTCCTACATATGGGAGAAATGTTATGTCCGTCTATCGTTCTTTGAACATATCTGTTTCTTAGGGCCATCTTGTGCCACTGTTATCATTCCTTCAGTTTCTTTCTTTAGCACTCCCCTCTGTAGCCATTGCCATGTGTCATCGCTGGCTAGTTCTTTATTCTGTCTCATGTATAATCTTGATAATCTATTTATTAATGAAGAAAATTTTTTACCCATTCGTTTCCAGTATATAGTGCATGTGTATTATATACATATATATATATATATATATATATATATATATATATATATATATGTGTGTGTGGGTGTGTGTATGTATATATATGTGTGTACGTATGTATGTATGTATATATATATATATATATATATATATATATATATATATATATGCTTTTGTGTATGTATGTATGTATTGAATCACGGTTGGTGATTTTTTTATTGTTTAAAAAATAAAGGATAAAACAAAATCAGTGATTTATTTTATTTTTTATATATTTGATTTTTAAATTTATTTTATTTATTTGTTAGATATTTTTTTCAATTCTTTTTTCCCTGAAAATGTATTTAATGTCAGAATCACTATTGATTTACCTTTCAGGTTTCCAGTTTATGGCCGTAAAGTATGTACTTGCAATTTTTTTATATCAAAATAAATAGATGAAGTACAGTTATGTTTTAATTTTTTTAGTTTTATTAAGCTCCAAAGCATATTTTTCAATTTGTTTGCTTTCAAATAGAAAAAATAGAAAACAATGATTTTTTATGAAAAAATCAATGATTTAATCGCTTCATTAAATCGGTTTGATTTAATCATTGGCAACCCTGATGAATTTATGAATAAAATGTATAAATTATGTATACACATTCATGCATAGACAATTAACGTCACGAAATGTTATGTGAAATTGTACATATTTAGAACAGGTTATCACCTCCCCTTTGGTATACGTAAATAAGCAAATAGTCGGCAATTTCCTCAAACGTTCTTCTAATCTGGCAAGTTTTTTGGAGGCTTTGTTGACGGAAGGAATTTCTTCGTTCCCCCTCCACTCCGGCAACTCCATCAGATGTCGCCTCTTTGGTGATCTTGAAGTCGAGGTGTTAATGGGATTATTATTTTCTTTTGTTATTATCTCTGACATACCTACAAATTTACTTTTTTTGTGTTCTTTATATCAGCTGTTTAAGTAAAGCTATTTTCTTTACTCTTCTGTTTTTTAGGAAAGACTTGGAGTTTTCTCTCTTATCTTGGGCTGCTTTTATCTTAAAGCATAAGTTGATTATTCGAAGTTATTTGTACTTTTTATCTCCTTAACTTGCCAGTTTTGATATGTAAAGAACAGCAGTGACAGGAAATATTTTATACGAATAAATATCGAAATTATCTTA
>NC_061107.1:22721448-22763452 GCF_015104395.2 Macrobrachium nipponense | reverse complement strand
TCGAAATTATCTTAGCAATACAACACAGGAATTTTTTTACTGTTTTATTTTTTTTATTTTACACCTTATTTATGAAGTTCTTAACTTCTCTGCAGTATTTTAATGCTTACGGATGTGCTATTTTAAAGTATATATATATATATATATATATATATATATATATTATATATATATAATATATACACACATATACAATATATATATATATATATATATATATATATATATATATATATATTGTATGTATGTATAGAAATAATGAAACAGCAAGAGCACGCGTTTCACATAAATAATTTCAAACACACATCGAGAACGAAGATTGCTGTTTCTGATGAAAAGCCATGCAGGTTTTTCCATCATATCACGATGCAGGTATAATTGGAACAAAACACTACCCCGATGTATATATATGTATATATATACACATATATAACATATATATATATATATATATATATATATATATATATATACATATATATATATATATATATATTGGTAGCCACTGTTTTGGTGATGATTCACATTTTTTAGATTACAGAAACCCCGTCACTCCCGAGGAATGCAGTCAGCTCCAACTGAATTAGAACTAAAATGCAGTATGGCAAATGGCAGGAAATCTCTTTGTTAAGAACACTATTTATGTTTATCACTGTTGTAAACATTTTAAGTTTCCTCTCTCTCAATACTTTAACGGCCACTCTCAATGATGAATTCATTTTTATGTCGATAAGTATTGTGAATTGCGTATGTTTGCATTGCTTTCATTTAATCAGATTCCATAACATAGAAACAACATTTTCTATTTATTTCTCAGTCCTCTGCAATAGTGTATTGAAAATGCCTGATTTTGGTTCTCAACACCAGAGGGAGAATAATTTCAGTTTTCCAATTTGATGCAAATGTTTAGTCGTCCACTTTGTTGAGACTTTATTCCAGTGTTCCATTCTGATGCAAAAGCCGTATCTCTTCATTCGTTCAATATTGACCTTATCGTGGCCGAAACAGGCGTATATTTCCATTTTGTATATTGCCAGCCCCCTTCAGTTTCCGGTGCTACATTGCTGGATCGAATTTTTTTTTTAATCATTCCAAATAGTCGAAATGAATTTTTCAATACTAGATAAGTTTTTCTTTTTTTTTTAGTATTTGAAATAACGCTGTTAGTTGCTATAAATTCAAGTTGATATCATATTGATATTCAGTACATATATATAAATGCTCTGTAAAAAGAATTCTTATCGTACTCTTATATGATGAGTTATATGTTTGCTCGTGAGTCCAATTTGAAATATTGTGATTATTCATGATTTTTTTTTTTTTTTAATTCTTATCATTCATGAATTTTATTTTATTTCTTCAACTATTTGTAAAAGAAAGCTTCATCAGCAGGAATCAGTGGGAATGAAGACTTAGATAGTATAATTTTTACAAGATTATACAAAATAACAACGATTAGAATACCAGTAGACACTGAAATTGAATCATACCAAAACAAATTATTAGTTCTGAGCACTCGGTTATTACGCTGACAAGGGCATCATCCAAAATATTTCTCAGCCTCATCGAGAAATTGTAATGAGATAAAAAGGATTACCATTAGAGGTAATAATTTCCACTCCAAGATTAGCAAAGTATTGAAGAAATGTAACATTGGTTAATCTGACCCAACTAATGGTTGAAAATTAGCGGATCTTGATGTTTTATCCTTTTTTTAAAATAACTCCAGAATATAACTTGTTCAATTAAGAGGTTATTTGAATACTAAGCTGATTGTAATCCAGATTGGACTTTGGGTGTGATTTGTTCTTCGAAGCTCGCAAGAACTTCTACGTGCTCTATCTGTATGCCTGTTTCATGCATGTTCATTAGTCTCTCTCTCTCTCTCTCTCACTCTCTCTCTCTCCTCTCTCTCTCTCTCTCTCTCTCTCTCTCTCCAGACTGCTTACGAACATTGTAAGGGGGCCATTGTGGTCATGGAGAAGCTTGAGATAAATTTAGAAATGTGAACATGAGATAATAATAACGATATTAGTAGAAATTAGGATATTGACGACAGAGCAGACACAGAAACTGACCTTACCACTTTGTGGTTTAGGATCTGTGAAAGACGTAAATGAAAATGAATGAAAAACATAGGAAGGAGTCACTGTTACCCTCAGAGGGTCGAATCGATGGCTGAATATTTGATTTTGCGTGGTTTTTTTTTTTTTTTTTTTTTTTTTTTTTTTTTGTTTTTTTTTTTTTTTTTTTTTTTTTACTTTAGAATAAGCATGGCTATTGAGGCGTTTATTACAGGATATTGGCATTATTGTCAGCCGTGTGGAAAATCAATAGTTGCACCAAAATGTTTGAAGCCTTTGATGTTAACTCCTCAGTACTTCAGCTTAACGAAGGAAAAATCTGCAAAGTGAAGAAATCCAGTGAAGTGAGTGAACTGACATCTGGATCCTTAGAGAGAGAGAGAGAGAGAGAGAGACTAGCAGCTTTTGGAGACCAAAATTTTTAGAAGCTTTTGAATTGTGGAAGTGGAGTAGAACTCTGCCTCTGAATTTCCACAAACATGGCGGTACTGACATAGAAGACGAAAGAGCGAGGAATTGCTTTATAGAGAGCACTGGAGTGATACTGCTAGAATACTGATACAAATGAGGATGATGAAAAAAAAAACGTAAAATGAGAAAGAGGAGTTGGAATGAATCATGTTGAAGATACGAATATAGATATATAAAAGATAAACATTCAAGAATACTAGATTACTCAAGTCATAGAATTCGTGATAAAACTGAAACAAGGCAACGACTTGACCTGTGTGCGACATAGCTCTGAATATATAATGTTGCGGATTTACTTATGAATGGTCAGTAACGTATCTAATTTTAAATGAACAATTAAGGCTAAAATGTGAGACTCATCTAATCACCTGCAATTTAAGTAATGCAGCATAGTATTTTGATATATTTTTTTTACTTTGTCCTCCTAAAATAACAAACCATTCATATTTCTTTGCTTTATTTACCCAGAAGGATAATGCTGACTCTTTTACTATTAAATTACTCAGTGATATTCCTGAGTAGCAGCAATCAGCGACATTTTATTTAAGGGAGAAGTAATCAGCCTGAGATGACGTCACTTGTTTATCTACATGATCATCAGTACAATTATGTAATTGTGTATATTAGATTACATTTTTAGAATACCTGTTTATTTGAATATATTTTTGAGTCTTTACCTTAAAACAGGTATTCTTTATGAACACATAATTTTATATGCACAGAAGAATAAATTTCTTCTCTGATTTTTATTTACAATTTAATCTTTCATCTATTTGCACTATTATTCCTATTTAGCTTATTCATATACTTTCAGCTTGATGTCATTTCAAGCACATATCAACTGTAACCCCCAAACTCATAAAAATAATGACCATTGCAATTTTATTTTACTTCGTAACACAACTGTTCATTGTAACGTTCCTTAAAGCAATGTCCAAAACATATAAAGACAAATGTTAAAGCAGCTAAGTAAAACTTTCAGTTACTTTTACAAGAAAAGGTTCATTTTTATCAAGTCTGTTTTTGTAGTATCCTTATTGTATTTCAAGTAACACTGAGCAAAGTTCTAGCTAATTGACATACTAAGGGAGTGACTTTTTCTTGATTTCTTTTAGACCAAGTTCCTATTTTACAGTGAAAAGAATATTTCTCTTGCAAATAGAACTGGTGATTTTTCTAATTAAAGACTAATGATAAAATCCAGTACGTTTAATCTGTTTTCCCTTGGTTTTGCAGATGTGGTTTTATGATTAATTAAGAAGATGGATTTGAATATGAATCGCACCTGGAGAAGACATTGTTGGCATAGTCTTCCATGACAAGGTAATGAACTTAGGAAGTTGATAGCTAATCATTAATAAGAGTTTTGGAATCTTTACAGGGTACGGGTGAATTGATAAATTATTCCATTTAACCATAAACTTAGTTATGGATTCAGAGAATGCAATTTTGTAAAAAAAAATAAAAAAAAATTAAATAAAGTAAAATAAAATACATCAAAAATATCCCCCCGTTGTAAATGTTCTTGATGAAACAGAATAAGAGAAATGAGAAACGCCTACATATTTCCATAAAACTTTATAGGAACCCCGACAGCCAGCGACTCCCTTGTCAGACAGGCACCCAGCCAATCACTCAGCCATTAAAATACCGAGAGCGTTTGTCCGTGTCAGCTATTGAAGCTGTCATCGGCGCTCAGTCAAGTTGGCTAGTTTCTGCTGTCATCATAAATCAGGCGAGATCTGGTCCTTGTCTCATGCCCATGTCTAATTGAATTTGATCCATCTGCTCTTTTTACGTGACTTCATCCAATACCTTCGAGGGTTGTTAATTAGGAATTCATTATCTGGGAAGTTCAAGTTAAAGTAGTATTGTTGACCTGAATTTGATTAGATTGCCAGAACGCAGAGTAAAGCTCACAATAAGCTCGGCTTCAGTGGAACCAAATAAGATAAGAATGTAAGATGACAGTATTGGTTTCTCAGCATTCGTAGACAAACTAAATTCGTACTATTACTCTAAAATTCCAGAAAGAATGTCGTACATTTCTAGGACAATAAATATAAAACGTTAACAAAGAAATGTTAAAGGGTCTGTGAAGAATTTGCATATTTATTTTTCATAGGTGACCAAATCGCTTCATTTTCGTCAGGAGCTGTGAGGTTGTCAAGTGCTATGTAGTCATCTGTAACTTAGGTAGATTCGTGCCCTACTTTGACCTTAACCTTCGTAATTATTCCAAATCTCAGGAGAAACGATATTGTCAAACGAGGAGTCCTAGTGTTGAATATATTAGGAGGAATATGATACGCATATGACGAGGTAATTTATGTAATTTCACTGAATATAGTTGAGTGATTAAAAGCATCTTGGAATCTGTTTTGGATGCTGAACATTATCTGTACTTTCTATTTTATGGTGTTATATTACATTACCAGTTTATGAATTAATCTGCAAGTCTAATAATGAGTGATTATCTGAATTCTTAGGATATGACATAAGTGAAGAATTAACAGTAAGATAAAATATGTCAAGAACAAGAAAATACGGAAAATCTCAGAAGTCAGTTCAAGCCACAGAGTCGATGACAAAATCCCATTTTATTGGAGTCCATTTGGGTGTCATCCAAACGGCGAAGTTTACAGATCTGACAACGTGTCATCCAAAAGACGAAGACATATCGGTCTGAGCAAGTATTCACACTCTTTTAATTATATTGTTCACATTATGAATCCTATGAGATGTTGTTTTATGGCCCGTGCATTGCACTTTCCGAAGAGAAAATTACCTTTTTAACATTTCTTGATAATATATCGTGACTATTCCATTCGCTGTATTTAACTGGTAATTTTTATTTCTTAATATTGTGTACATTGAATTTAGATGTATTCCAACTTACAATTTAAGTCAGAAAAAGAGAGAAATATGTACAGTTGGAGTCGCCACGCCAGTATCCTATAATGTAAAGCCTTAAAAATAATTTGGTTAGAAAAAACCAATTAGTCCACAGTATCAGGGAGAAGTAATGCAATCTAAAAAAAATTGTCTTTATTTGGAGTTTTTATTAATATATAATTTGATCAGTTTTGATGCAATTAGTAAGATGCAGCTTTTTAAACGAAATTTTGTCAGCGATCAGTTTGTGCGTTTGCATCACATATAATCAAACATATAACCCCATTTCCTAATTTTTGCATAAATCAAGAAGCCAAGATCAATATTAATGAGGGCTACCCATAGATGCAAGAACGTTGTAAGGGAAGAGCACCTAAATTCCTTTTATTCACTCGATACCTTACGTTCTGTTTTTCCTCATAGTTATTGATATCTATACTTCAAATTATAACCAAAATTTACTACCGTGATCCCCCACCTATCCATCCATCCGTCATTTTTGTAGAGATAATGAGGCAAGACGGAGCCGGCTACAGTTTTTCATTAGAAAGACAATATTGCAAAACGTGTCTAAATCTTTCATTCTTATTGGAGGACGAAATGGTTTAGATGGGAGGTGGAGGGGAAGCAGGAGGTGCCTATTGCTTAATTACTCCTCCAAGAGAGATATTAAGAGCCCCCTAAGGGGATCTCTAAAACCCAGAGGGGGGGATGGAGGAAGGAGGTGATGTTTATTGGTAGAAATTTTGCTAAACTTGGAGGAGAGTAGAAAGAAATAGATATATTGCTTAATTCACCCCTTCTTTCATTCATTTTTATAATGTTGCGAATGTGAAATTACCACCGTAACATCCCTTTGAAAATGGAATCAAAATCAAATCGAGTTTTGAACCATAAATGAATAAACAGAATAAGAGAAGCAGGGCATCTGCAAACGTTTCCAAGAGGCTTGAAGTATTTATTGAGCAGTGTAGGACTATATGAAGACACTGTGTAAACTCTTGATATTATTAGAGAATGCAATAAAAGACGACTGAAACTTATGAGAATATGTGTAAATAGACTTGAAATAGTGGAGATATGTGAGTATTTGGAACTCTTAAAAACAGTTACCGTAGGTATACGGATGGATCAGTGCTCTGAGATGGTTCGATCATGTTGCGAGAATGGAAGACGGTAGGTCGGGGAAGTGAACTTTTATTTAGAAAGTGGAATCTAAAAAGTACTATATAAATGGAACTGATGAAGATATAAAAATGAAGGGCCAAAGTAACCAAGAAGAGAAAAAGTATATGGAAGATATAGGTTCATGACACAGTGAGAAAGAGGATTCAAATGGTGTTGATGAGCTTTCTGTATGAAAGGAAGAAGCGACTAATGAAATTCTGTCCAAGGTATATATATAAATATATATAATATATATATATATATATATATATATAATATATATATGTATATATATATATATATATATATATATATAGATATATATATATATATATATATATATATATATATATATATATATAAGCACTAACCTATAAATGTTTAATACCCAGTTCGCTCTTCCTCGGAAATAATATATGTATATATATTTGTTGACCGAAAGGGAATTATATTTGAAAAGAAGTTCTCATCAACATAAATCCCATCCGGTAAACATATAGTATACACGTATTATATCCGATATAGAGCGAGTTGGATATTAAACGGAACTTGTAACTTAAAGCTTGTATATAAATGACGGTCATGTGATAAAAATTCATGCACACACATATACACGTGGTTTTGTATGTATGTATGTATGCATATATAGGTGCATATATGTGTTTGTGCACGCGTCTATGCCTGCATACGTATGTGAAAGTGTGTGTTTGTGTATATGTATTTTCGGAACAAAACTTGACAACCCTGAGGAAGTCCTGTCGAACTATGATAGACAATAATCTAAGTTTCAGGAGCAATTATATTAAACTCTATGTCCAACACGACAAACTTGAGCATGGTCCAAGTACCGTTGTTATCAAAGTCATTTCAGGTATTCTGTATTACTGTTATGATGAATAGGTATCTCCTTAATGACAATAAAATCATGATAATGTTGACTTGGGAATGTGTATCGTTTTAGTCTCAAAATTTTGTCCGCCTCAAGATGTTTGGAAATCCAAAATCGGATCAAGAATTAACTTAGTAAAAACTTTAGAATCCCTGGGGATAGTACTTCGTGCCGACCGGATTGTTTCGACCAGATTGTTTTAGATTTCAACTTTGATCTTTCCCTTGCTTCTGTTAAGAAGGTTAATCATCACTTACTTGAAAACAGTACGGAACGCAAAGTTCACTAAAAAAAGAAAAAAAAAGGAAAAAAAAACAGGCCAAAGTTAACGCTGGTCTAAACAATTATTCAATGACAAAAAAACAACGATATATTCCCTACTGGCCAATAGAAGACGAGAAGACGCTTGGATAAACGTAAATTCTCTCTCTCTCTCTCTCTCTCTCTCTCTCTCTCTCTCTCTCTCTCTCTCTCTCAGTAATATAATATATACCTTTTAAACTGCTTTGGAAAATATTGATGACATTTAAAGTATGTCACCTCGAAAAATGACCTTAAGCCCGAAATAAAGGAAAAAAGTCCATTCTTCTAAAATGAAAATGTTACCATAAATCTGGAAAAGGCAACAAATGTAATAAAATCTTCTTTCCTTAAATAAATGATAGGATTGACCGTCGAATCCCTTAATATGAAGAACTTCAAATCCGATTCAACTGCAGGAGTTGATAATCCGTCCCGAGTTCATTCCTCTTTCTCCCAAACGTTCATTTCCGTACACGTTTACAATGGCTGATTTGAAAACTTCCTTTCTTCTTCCTTCCCTCGCCTACTTTTATGTATCTTCCTTTCACGTCCTCCCTCTTTCTCCACTCCTTCCACCTGTTCAGCGTTACCTCTGTACCTTTGCAGGGCTTTAGTACTGGAATCCTTCTATTCATCTACACGGGAACAAATGAATGTTCTGGGATTGTGAAACTCTGCACTGCAGCTCCCGAATCCATCATAGTGGACTCTGAAACTCAGAGAACAATTTGTCTTTTGGATGCACGAATACTCAACTGTGCTCCAGGCAAATCATGACATTCTCACTTACTGTGTGTCTCAGACTTCATCGTGACTCATATCGGTTATGTATAAGTAAAATAATGGATAGGAAAGTTAAAACCTCATGTTCTTAATAGAACTTTTTATGAATATTCTTATTTAATGTAGACATGCAAATACCCCATAGTAGTTTCAGCACAATACGTTAGAGTGAATACAACTGTGTTATATACACACGAAGAAAACAAATACGGCATGTCCGTGTATGATTAAGTTTTTGTTGATGACTTACAATTATAGCAATACGATAAACTATCGCCCAATAACTAATGAACATGTTGCATTATGTGACTGAGTTGTACAGTGGACTAATTATATAAACACGTAACATGTGTTCTTGGCATAAATACCCAGCTCGTCTATTGATTGAAATGTTCGCTCAACCTAATTATGTTATTAAACATCTATTGATAATGGATTAATCCTAATGACTTGAATTACAATTACTGGACCTCGGAAAAATTCGTTTAGCCATAATTATACCAACATAATATCCTATATTTACCCGTTATCACCTTCATGAATGAATAGTGACAAGACCCGGCGTTAATATTTCTGAAAGTCATTAAACTACGTTAGAGCAAAGTCTCTGTCTTTTAAATTCTGGGTTATCTTCTTAGTTTGGCAAAAATTCCCTCGATTTTTTGTTGCTGGTTAAAACATAAAGATAAGTACAAAAACACTTGCGTTTGTGATATAAGCATGAAATTTGGTACAAGTGCTCATTATAACCCATCTTTTGTAAAATTTGGATGTCCACGCAGAATTTCAATATGCCGCCACTTTTCAAGATAGGCGTTAGTTGTTTCGATTTCTGACACTTTAATTAATCACTGTTGAAATAAATACATCATTAATTACTCAGATAATATCTTTCTGGGTAGGAGAGTCAATAGAAAATATCACCAGAGCTCCTGCCACTATATTTACCATTATGATAAAGATGGTGTACAAAACGGCCGTCATGAAACATTTTTTTTTTGATGGCTCTGCAACTAAGAAAGATAGACATGAAGTTTTTATCTATGCCTACATTTATGAGGCCAGAGAATCTGTTTCTAGCATTTCTATTGGGCTATTACAAATATTACATCTTGGAAAGGGACCCCATAATGCTACTGAAAAGTATATAAGCGGAATACCACAATAGAGTATGATAACAAAATATCTTATCTATGTTCGAGCACTGTCCCTATTGTAAAGGCCAGTGAGACATACAAAATGGTATGTCAGGTCTGTGCAGTTGTGTAATTGCATCATCTGCACCTAGGTTTGCCAATAATTATAATTTGCCATCTTTAAGTGTGTGAGCGCACTGTTGAGATTCAGGGTCATTACTTGTCGAAGATCTGATGCAGGTGCCATATTTAAAAATAAATGCATGCTTCATTGTCATGACTCACTCGACGTTGTTTAGTATGCTTTTCCTGTGGCTTACTACCTTCAACTGTAGATCTTCGCTTTCTTTCACAGTCAAATTTTGCATTATTAAACATGACCCTACAGCTCCTGGTATTTTGCCATGTTTTGACGCAGTGTTGACTCTATACCACTGCCTTCATCCATCTGCAGCTGAGTCAAAGTTAAGTGGCATTTCAACATCTCCTGGAACAATGGCACATTGGTTGAAATCACTGCATACCCATCATGTTCAGGATTATGATGTACAGAGGCCAAAAGTGAAGTAAAACCATAATTTTTTTTCCTACCTAGCAAAGACAGCATCTGGTTCAGTTGGTCTTCCTTAATCTAATATGCCCACTCATGTATGGGATACTACTTAAGTTCGGTCACCCTACCCATAGCCTGATCATTCATACAATACCATTTGGTCACCTATAGAAAATAAATATGCAAATTCTTCACAGACCCTTTAACATTTCTTTGTTAACGTTTTATATTTATTGTCTTGGAATTGTATGACATTCTTTCTGGAATTTTAGAGTAATAGTATGAATTTAGTTTGTCTACGAGTGACTAAGAAACCAATACTGTCATCTTACATTCTTATCTTAGATTTGGTTGCATTGAAACCGAGCTTATTGTGAGCTTTACTCTGCGTTCTTGCAATCTAATCAAATTCAGGTCAACAATACGACTTTAACTTGAACTTCGCAATCGTTTCGTCCGAAACCGATGGCCGTCCAGAACGCTGTTCGTCATGGACGTCTGTACGTCCATCTTTGAATTCTCTGGACCATTTGCGCATGTGTTGTACGCTCATACACTTTTCTCCGTAGACTTCACACAGTTGGGAATGAATGTCCACCAGCGCAGTGTTTTTTGCACACAAAAAACGAATCGCAGAGCGTAATTCGCACCTGGCGGGAGAAGTGAGTGGGAGCTCCATCTCTAAAGTCTGGCAAACCAAGACGGAATGTCGGAGACAGCTCGCCAGTGGGGGAGACTGGGTGAGAGGGAATCAAGCTACACGCCAGTGACGCTGGATCCCGCGTAGCAGCGTTCCTCGCAACTGCAGCTCCTCGGGAACCTTATTTTACGGATCACCCAAATATATATATATATATATATATATATATATATATATATATATATATATATATATATATATATATATATATATATATAGAATATATATCTATATATATATATATATATATATATATATATATAGATATAGATATATATTCTATATATATATATATATATATATATATATATATATATATATAGAATATATATTATATATATATATATATATATATATATATATATATATATATCTATACATTTATGTATGTATATGTATGTATGTATGTATATATATATATATATATATATATATATGTATATATATATATATATATATATATATATGTGTGTGTTTATATATATATATATATATATATATATATATATATATATATATTATATACTTTTACTAGCTAAGTGATATGAGACTATTAGGCAGCATTTGAAACAGATAAACTACTCAACTATTCTAAATCAAAGCTAGGTGCAGCATAATTAAGTAAAGGAAGATCAGCTGACATTAAACCCTATACAGAGTTAAGCAGGAGTGAAGTCACCATGTGCCCTGGTAGTGCGCTGACATTCACTCTTTTAACGTTAAACTAAAGATAAAACCACTGCCTAAATTATATGTAGACATGCAAACTATTACATTGAACAATAAGACATGTTTCCATGCCTAATGAATCTTGAGACGTGATTATATTATCTAAGGTTTTCCGCTGCCTTATTGGATGCCATCTTTCTTTATATATGGAATTTGAGATCTTTTAAAAGAAATACATTTTACTTTGCTTTTTGATTCTGCCTAGAATGTGTATAACCAAAACAGATGCATGAAATCATGACCAGGGGACATGAGTGCTATGTTAAAACCTTGACCAGTGGCCTTCTTGAAAACCAGCAGCCATTTTGGAATTTTGAGTGGACACCCAATAATCTTTAAAAATTGGCCAATGGAGAAGATATGTACCAAACATACATGCTGAAGTATTTTCGTGAACAAATTATTTTATCTGCTGCAGTATTAATCTCGATAAGGGGTGAAAGACTTCGTGCTGTAGTAAGGGTAAAGATAAACATGAAAATGCATAGTCATAAGGGCTTTTCAAAACTAGAGATCAAAGTAAATATATAAAAGAACAAGAAAAAGAAGAGCGTAACCATGTTGTCAGTATTTGGGAAGCGTTGTCAGCTGCGTTTAATTACGCTCTATATATAAAATATGATTCGGTTCTATAAACTGCTTCTGAACATTTGCTACCACATTAATTTGTTGTGAATGCTCACTCCAAAAATGTCTATATATATGTATATATATATATATATATATATTATATATATATATATATATATATATAATATATGTGTGTGTGTGTGTGTGTGTGTGTGTGTGTGTGTGTATATACATATATATGCATATCATACAGTCCGAAGGCCATTTTTATTATCGTATCCTCGCTTCAAACTTCTTTAATTGTACTTTCCACCCTCGTTCTATATCATTATCATTGGATAAATGGAATAAAGAAATAAATATATAAATCATTTATATATGTGTTTGTTTATGTATGTATATTATTTATTCATTTATTCCGTCTCCAATAATTCGAAAGCATTGCCTTGTCTCACTATTTTCCATAAATACATTTTTAAACCACGACCATTTCATAGAATAGTATATGAATATCTATAATCTCTTACGTTCTGTCGATATCCATCAACCACAAAAACCTCAAAAGGTTGAGTATATTTTCCTGCTGTTTCTCCGATTAGATTTCTACATCACAACCTTTCACTCAGTATTGGTAATTCCAGTACCTATATAAAGTAAGCTCAAAACTATAAGTATCTCTTTATTTTTCAGCTCCTCAATCACCGATGTGTATATTCGTAACTTAACCTCCATAAATATTTCTCTTTACTATGCCTCGCTTATTTTAAGACGCTGATCATTTCGCATCTTAATCTTATGACTTCTGTTTACCTCGAAGTTGCTCAAGAATGCGGATTTGTTTGACTTTTGGGACTCTCGAAGGCTACCAAGGATGTGCCCAGCTGAGTGATATTATGGGGATCGTGTGGCAGGAATGTTTGTGGATGTGCGAGAGTTAACCAAGTAATAATTCATGCTATTTATTTCGCATAACTTCCTGGTAAATATACTAAGGAATGGTCAGTCAAAACGACCTCAATTTCTCCTTACTTTGTAGGCACAAAGCAGATTAAATCGTTTTTTTATATGTAGCAAAGGGAATCCCTCTGTGTCTCTGTTCTCTGAGTTTATTTGATAATAGGTATTGCTCTCGACAGAGAAGCTAAATTTGGTCCTGAGTAATAGAAAAAAAAGAGCTTGCATTCCTTGAAATCCATTTTATCTCTCTGATGCCCTCAACTTAATTATTTTGAACTCTGCAGGTATTTCACTTTTGCAAACGGTGTTAGAGAGAGAGAGAGAGAGAGAGAGAGAGAGAGAGATTGAGAGACAGAGAGACAGAGACATGAGACAGAGAGAGAGAGAGACAGAGAGAGAGAGAGAGAGAGAGATTCGAGAGAGAGAGAGAGAGAGAGAGGAGAGAGAGAGAAGAGAATGAGGAATGAGTATGTGTGTATATATATATATATATATATATATATATATATATATATATATATATATATATATATATATATATATATATATATATATATATATACACACACATATATATATATATATATATATATATA
Source organism: Macrobrachium nipponense (assembly GCF_015104395.2). NCBI lineage: Eukaryota > Metazoa > Arthropoda > Malacostraca > Decapoda > Palaemonidae > Macrobrachium > Macrobrachium nipponense. The sequence continues at coordinate 22,749,619 of NC_061107.1, read as the reverse complement.
TATATAGTATACTATAAATAAATTGATAATGGAAGCCCTCACATGGCAAATCACTTTCATTAACCAAACTGGAACCAATTATCTGATAATCATCCTGTATTCTCTCTCTCTCTCTCTCTCTCTCTCTCTCTCTCTCTCTCTCTCTCTCTCTCATTTGTGCTAGCTGTTAGTAGTGTGTATATATAGTATGTATGTATGTATGTATGTAGGTATGTATGCATGTATATGCTCATTTGAAATTGAAAGTTCTTTCCGGGAAATATTAGCTTCATCGAAGCAATCAGGCATTTCGTGACCTAAAAAACCGCATGATTAGAGGCTAGAGATCAGTTCGTCCTCTACGTTGTATCGGATTTTACATTTGTGATTCAGTTCGTGATTGAGTCAATGGTCAGTTCTAATGGTCAGTTCGTTGTCGCAATCATCCAATTATGTGACAGTTGGTTCATAAATCACTTTACTTATCATATGCATTGTGTGGATGTAATACTGCAAACTGAATCTTTTGATTTTTTAAAGTGTCCGCGAGAAATTAATGGAGGATAAGAGAGAGAGAGAGAGAGAGAGAGAGAGAGAGAGAGAGAGAGAGAGAGAGAGAGAGACCTGTAAGGCAGCTATGTTCGCACACTTATGGCGAAAGTTTAATCTATATATTCAGGATTTCATTTAATTACAGGACACACTGTTTGTTCCCAAACTCTCCTGTACTGTTGTGTGCATGGCAGGAGAGAGAGAGAGAGAGAGAGAGAGAGAGAGAGAGAGAGAGAGGCTGTGCTTGCACACACATGGCAAAAGTTCAGTTCAAAGTTTTTTTGGGATTTTGTTTAACTCAGCTTCGCACGCACTCGAAGGTTCAAAATGCAGTGAATCAGAGGCATATTTTCATAATCTCGAAGTCACTCATGTTCCTTTACGACTGTTGACTTGTTTTGCGAAGGGAAAGGTCGCTTCAGCCGGAGGAAGTAAAATTTATGTCGTGTCTGAAGACCTCGTAATCGCTAGATTAATGCTGCAATATGCTGAGAGGAAAAGGCAAGATGTAAAGGTACGAAAGAATCTTGGCTCCTCAAGGCTTTCTGGCCCATGCCAAGAGGAGACCAAAGGTTTCGGTTTTCTCGAAGTTCCACTTTTAGATCCTCGTACCTCATTCCTATCTGGCTTCTTTATCTTGCTATCCAACCGCTCCAACTCCCTGTTTTCACTGTACTAAGCGCTGGATGACTGAAATTTCATAAATTACCGTCATCAGTAATATATGGTATGAAACTAGGACGTACTTAATATAAGTGATGAGCAGCCAAGAATATTTTACAAAGAAATTCTTATTTTTTTATAATCAATCTTATCTACTACACGAACCAGACTGGTAAATTCTTTTCATCTCGATTAAATGAATATGACGTTTGTGTGGCGATATATATATATATATTATATATATATATATATATATATATATATATATATATATATATATATATATATATATATATATATATATATACTTCTAGGGCACAAATTTTTCACGGATACAACATCATTGAATAGAATGGCTTTTTCACTGTTTACCAGCTTTTTTTGAAATTGATTCATATTTTCTAATTATTTTCTTCACTTCATTGTTCAGGTTACTAATGGACACATAATGGGGTTCTTCCATTTACTCCAGTATTTTTACAAAAACGCGACAGCTGTTTCGTCAACCTATACGTATTGACGTTATCAAGCGTACTGATACAAATATGAGCCTACATGCGTTTTGTGACGTCATGAGGACGGAAAGGTATGTACAATTGCCAGATACCTAGTTTTAGATATTTACAAAAAAGACTATAGTGAAACATAAAATAAGACAAATAAATATGTTAACAGAAATTATATCAAAAGTTGAAAGTAAGTTATATACAAATTTTACATAAATATATATTAATTACATATATGTTTAATTAACAAAATGTCAGTGTGCGCTCCTGTCCGCGTGTGGTAGTGGTCTTGTTCCACGCGGCTGAAGGGCTGCCCTCTTACACGAGGGCAAAAGATCGGTCTGCCTCGCGTTGGATGTTAAGGTTTGGGCGTTGCGTGGCGATGCTGACGGCTTCTGATATCAATAAACGATTGTAGTTGCCTTCCTTGTGGATTATTTGGTGTTTGTGAGAAGTTCTTGCAAGGATGGTTTTTATTGTGGGTATCCACAAAGTGCTGGTGAATAGCACCTTGGTTTCTGTGGGCCTGCATGCGACGTTTGAGTGTAGGTTGTTGTGTGTCCGATATAGCATTTTTGGGGACTGACATTGCTCGTCAGCACAGACAAACTTGTAAAAACTATATCAGATTCAACCTCTTTCTCCGTCGATGGAGCCGTACTATTTTTCATTACCAGTGAGGCCGTAAGATTTGGCTTGCAGTAAATTCTTTGCTGTTATTTTGTTATATGGTGCTAGGGGGGTGGTTCCTCTCGCACGTATACCAAGGAGGGCTTTCCTTTCGTCTTCGTGGTGTTTGTTGTATGATATCTGATGGTATATCACTATTTTCTTTGTCTTTGTCTTGTGTGTTGTCCCTCGGGTCGGGTTTTGGAAAGCCTCTAATCTCTTTTTGACAAACTTGCTGGATCATGTCATCTGGGTAGCCGTTATTTGTGAGCAGCTGTTGAACTCTGTTAATTTCTTCGTTCGTCGCTTTCCCACGTCGAACAGTGTGTAAGGCACCTTTTATGTATGCATTTACCACAGACCGTTTATATGCATCAGGGCATTTCTCTCTAGCATTTAAGCATGCTCAGCATCTGTCTTTTTAGTGATACGGTGGTATTGTATTAGTGTTTTTCTGGGTCACAAGTACGTCCAAGAAGGGGAGCATTTTCTCATTACTTTTTTTTTTTTTCTACCGTAAAATTCAATGTAGAATTTGCTCGGAGTTTATTCACTAATTCATCTATGTCATTTTCGCCCTTTGTTGTGATAAAGATATCATCAATATATCTCCCATAGATTCTGGGTTTTGGGTGTTCTTCAAAAGTGACCTCTTCTGTGTGTGCCATGTATGCGTTTGCAAAAAGAACCCCAAAAAGGGGGAACCCATTGCTACGCCGCTGCCGATTTTTATTTCGCCTGATGTGAGAGGAATTTGGGGCTTCCTGACTGCTCTGCATTCTTTTAAGATCTTTCGGGTATCGGTAAGGGTGGTTTTTTTCAGACCGGTATTTCTTTGTACATGATGATTTGTATTGTTTCATCCACTGGAACTTTAGTAAATAAACTTTCGACGTCCAGAGATGCTATGTCTTCGTCGGGTGTGGTGTTCTGCAGTGGATGAAACAATACAAATCATCATGAACAAGATATACCGGTCTGAAAAACCACCATTACCGATACCCGAAAAGATCTTAAAAAGAGATGCTAGAAGCATGTACAAAGGAAGCCCCATTCCTCTCACATAGGGGCGAAATATATCGGCAAAAGGACGGCGTAGCAATGGGTTCCCCCCTTGGGGTTCTTTTTGCAAACGCATACATGGCACACACAGAAGAGGTCACTTTTGAAGAACACCCAAAAACCCAGAATCTATGGGAGATATATTGATGATATCTTTATCACAACAAAGGGCGAAAATGACATAGATGAATTAGTTGAATAAACTCCGAGCAAATTCTACATTGAATTTTACGGTATGAAAAAAGTAATGGAGAAAATGCTCCCCTTCTTGGACGTACTTGTGACCCAGAAAAAAACAACAAATACAATACCACCGTATACACTAAAAAGACAGATGCTGGGAGATGCTTAAATGCTAGAGGGGAATGCCCTGATGCATATAAGCGGTCTGTGGTAAATGCATACATAAAAGGTGCCTTAACACACTGTTCGACGTGGAAAGCGACGAACGAAGAAATTAACAGAGTTCAACAGCTGCTCACAAATAACGGCTACCCAGATGACATGATCCAGCAAGTTGTCAAAAAGAGATTAGAGGCTTTCCAAAACCCGACCCCGAGGGACAACACACAAGACAAAGACAAAGAAATAGTGATATACCATCAGATATCATACAACAAACACCACGAAGACGAAAGGAAAGCCCTCCTTGGTATACTGCGAAGAGGAACCACCCCCCTAGCACCATATAACAAAATAACAGCAAGAATTTACTGCAAGCCAAATCTTACGGCCTCACTGTAATGAAAAATAGTACGGCTCCATCGACGGAGAAAGAGGTTGAATCTGATATAGTTTACAAGTTTGTCTGTGCTGACGAGCAATGTCAGTCCCCCCAAAAATGCTATATCGGACACACAACAACTACACTCAAACGTCGCATGCAGGCCCACAGAAACCAAGGTGCTATTCACCAGCACTTTGTGGATACCCACAATAAAAAACCATCCTTGCAAGAACTTCTCACAAACACCAAAAATAATCCACAAGGAAGGCAAAACTACAATCGTTTTATTGATATCAGAAGCCGTCAGCATCGCCACGCAACGCCCAAACCTTAACATCCAACGCGAGGCAGACCGATCTTTGCCCTCGTGTAAGAGGGCAGCCCTTCAGCCGCCGTGGAACAAGACCACTACCACACGCGGACAGGAGCGCACACTGACATTTTGTTAATTAAACTATATGTTTAATTAATATATATTTATGTAACAATTTGTATATAATAATTACTTTCAACTTTTGATATAATTTCTGTTAACATATTTATTTGTCTTATTTTTATGTTTCACTATAGTCTTTTGTACATATTTAAAACTAGGTATCTGGCAATTGTACTACCTTTCCGTCCTCATGACGTCACAAATCGCATGTAGGCTCATATTTGTATTTACGGGCTGCTCTGTGAGCAAGAGCCCGTGCTGACACAAGGTCAGCTAAATCAAAAACAACAACATATTTGTATCAGTACGCTTGATAACGTCAATACGTATAGGTTGACGAAACAGCTGTCGCGTTTTTTGTAAAAATACTGGAGTAAATGGAAGAACCCCATTATGTGTCCATTAGTAACCTGAACAGTGAAGAAAATAATTAGAAAATATGAATCAATTTCAAAAAAGCTGGAAATAAACAGTGAAAAAGCCTATTCTATTCAATGAATATATATATATAATATATATATATATATATCTATATATATATATATATAATATATATATGACTGGATAAAAGTGGTTCTGTAACAACAGAGTTCCATCTAATAAAAGGAGCCCATAAAAAACACCAAAAATAGAGAAAAAGTACATATGTTTCAGAGACTGCTGTCTCCCATCTTCAGGTAGATGAATGAGAAAAAGTTTACAGAAAACGGTATGGTATTTTATACCAAGAGGTCCATCCACAAACAAGCCATTTCAAGTCACCCCCGCTGATAATCTTCTCTAATCTTCTTAAGGGTTGGTGAATGAAGACGTGTCGATCGTGTCCGAAATCCATCCTCCTTTTGAGATGTTCATTACCTGCCTCTCTTTATTAAGGCGATTCCATCATTTGACTCTTGTACCGGCAGTTGCTGCTCATAATTACACGTGACAAATTCCAGTTTATTCTATGGTTAGTTCATTTTATGGTTGAAAATAGCCGAGTTCTGTTGTCCATACCTAACTGACCGTTTGTGTTGTATTAATCTCTGGGGAAGGGATTTACCTGTAAATCCGATGTAAGATTTATTACTGTAATAAATGCAATAAAACCCAAAAAACATGCTGTAGGATGAGATACGTGGATGATATCCTAACATTTTGGATAATAGGTGGGGCAATTTCAATGAATTCCTCTCGAAATAAAAAAAACACATTAGTGCCAGCATCAAATTTAAAGTTGAATGGGAAACAGACAACAAAATTCCTTTTCTTGATGTTTTAATAATCAGAGATACGACAGAATACAAATTTACCATATACTAGAAAACCAACGTTTCTCACTTTTCATACATTCACTACTTTAGCTATCATGACATTTCTATCAAAATAGGTTGTAGCTAGTAACTTGTTCTTAAGAGCCTTACGAATTTGTTCCCAGAATTCCTGAAAAAAAGATTTGAACTAATTCGCAAGCAACTTTCGTCTTTAAAATATCCTGACCCAAATATAATTGAGAAAGCAATTCACAAAGCTAACGTAATTTTTACCGGCCCCCTAAAGACAAGACCAGAGATACACCCAACAATAAAATAATAATTCCCACCTGGACACGATTAAGAGAAATAACCAACCCCCCCCTCGGAAAATCGAACCCTTTTGTATTTACTTACCCAAACACCTTAGCCAAATCCCTGATTAACGTCCAACAAAAGACATACTCCAAAGGACTCTGGGGGTATACGAAATCCCATGCCAGGACTGTGACCAATCTTACATCGGATTTACAGGTAAATCCCTTCCCCAGAGATTAATACAACACAACGGTCAGTAGGTATGGAAAACAGAACTCGGCTATTTTCAAACCATATAAATGAACATAACCATAGAATAAACTGGAATTTGTCACGTGTAATTTATAGCAGCAACTGCGGTACAAGAGTCAAATGATGGAATCGTCCTTAATAAAAGAGAGGCAGGTAATGAACATCTCAAAAGGATGGATGGATTTCGGACACGATCGACAACGTCTTCATTATTCAACAACCCTAAGAAGATTAGAGGAAGATTATCAGCGGGGGTGACTTAAAAATGGCTTGTTTGTGGATGGACCTCTTGGTATAAATACCACCTTTTCTGTAAACTTTTCTCATTCATCTACCTGAAGAGGGAGACAGCAGTTCTCGAAAAAAATATAGTACTTTTTTTCTCTATTTTGGTGTTTTTATGGGCTCCTTTTATTAGATAATATTATATACATATATATATATATATATAATATATTATATATATATAATATATATATATTATATAATATCCAGTCAGCAAGATATATAGACTTCAGGAGGGTCCATGATACACATGTTGTTTAAAAAGGCCATGTTTATTAACAGCAAAGAAACGTTTCGCACTACTCAGTGCATCATCAGTCTGTCAAAGGTAAAAAGACAATAAAAATGCATTATTAACATAAAAAGGAATTCAATAGGTAATTAAAATTTACAAGTTAAAACAATAAAAAGTAAAAGAGTATATAAAAAGTACATAAAACAGAAAACAAAAAGAGACTACCAAAAACAACAACCATCTATAAGCAGGAGAAGAAGGGAAGGGAATGACATACAATGACGTCCAAGGCCAGACGACAAAACTATGCCAGATACAAAGTTCCTGAGGAAGTATTACTATTGGAGAGAGGGAAAACCAGTCTTTTAATATATAACGATTCTAAAGTTGTTAAGTGATCTGGGTCCCTTACATAACCAATTATGAAAAGTGTTGTTTCAAGGACTTCGGTTTACATAATGCGGCATGATTTCTAATATTAGAAAATTCTGGCTGCTTAATTCTTTGGCCAGTGCGAAAGCTAAAACCCAAATGGCTGCAATATCTGGACCTGCAGTAACCTCCGTGTCGATCCAACGTAAGCCCGCCCGGACATCCAGGGCATGTGAATTTATAAAAACCACATTGGATCGCAATGAAGGACTGGCAGGCGATCTTTGAAATTAAAAAATGATCCTATTGTAACATGGGTTGTTAGAGATCAGTTTTACGTTAAGACAGGGGATTTCCTGTTCAATTATTCTTGTGAGATTTAAAGAGAATTGGAGTCAGACATATACGGGATTGAGGCATAGAATAATTTTTTTGGGGACATCAAAGTTGACTGATTGGAGTTGTAAGAACTCTGTAATAACATTATTGGTGATTTTATGAACTAATCTTTGTGGATAGGAGTTTATCTTGAAAAAGTTGAATAAAAAGACTATTTCTTTGTGAAATATTTGCCAAGTTAAAGAATATTTTAGAGCTTCAGGACCAAGGAAGGTGTAGATGGTATTAAGTTTGAAAGAATATTGACAGGGAGCTATAGTAGTTATTGGCTAAGCTCGTGTATGTCCGCTTTCTATAAACAGAAGTAGTGAACCTCGGAATTATGTCTCGTTAACATTAATATCTAAAAATGGAAGACTACCTTCGCTCTCTACCTCCATGGTAAATTGAATGTTTGGATGAAGTTGATTAATATATTCCAAAAATAAAGAACATTGCCACTCGTTTAAAAATTCATTTCATTTCAAGGTCAGACTATAAAAAAGTTAGCAAAAATGGGGCCCATGTACAATAGGATCATTTTTTTAATTTCAAAGATCGCCTGCAGTCTTCATGCGATCCAATGTGGTTTATAAATTCACATGCCCTGGATGTCCGGGCTCTTACGTTGGATCGACACGGAGTTACTGCAGGTCAGATATTGCAGCCATTTGGGTTTTAGCTTTCGCACTGGCCAAGAATTAAGCAGCCAGAATTTTCTAATATTAGAAATCATGCCGCATTATGTAAAACCGAAGTCCTGAAACAAACACTTTTCAATAATTGGTTATGTAAGGGGCCCAGATCACTTAACAACTTTATTTAGAATCGTATATATTAAAAGACTGGTTCCCTCTCTCAATAGTAATACTTCCTCAGGAACTTTGTATCTGGCATAGTTGTTCGTCTGGCCTTGGACGTCATTGTATGTCATTCCCTCTTCTCTCCTGCTTATAGATGGTGGTGTGGTAGTCTCTTTTTGTTTTCTGTTTTATGTACTTTTTATACTCTTTTACTTTTTATTGTTTTAACTTGTAAATTTTAATTACCTTTTGAATACCTTTTTATGTTAATAATGCATTTTATTGTCTTTTACCTTTGACAGACTGATGATGCACTGAGTAGTGCGAAACGTTTCTTTGCTGTTAATAAACATGGCCTTTTTAAACAACATGTGTATCATGGACCCTCCTGAAGTCTATATATATATATATATATATATATATATATGTAAGAAGGTAAAATGCACAGGCAATTTGATACCCTTCTGTGCCCTAGGCGTGAAGAAATAATTACGAAACCAAGAAAGGGAAAAACAAGAGACGAAACCTCAAAGGGAGCATTATAATACCTTGTGCAAGAGCAGAACTTACATGAAACAGGAATAATCGACACAACTGGACTCCAACGGTTTGCCATTGAAGGGAAACAAATCTCTCCACGGGGGTTTGTATGATTATAGCTGTAATACTAATTGAATCATGTATCGGCCAAGTATTGGGTTCTCTGTAGGAAGTCTTCGACGTGTAGTATATTAAGCTTTTACTATGGGATCTATTTTTATATTTATGTCAGTGATCCACTTCAGTAAAAACCGTTGACCAGTCACCTCCTTCGATATAATTTTTAAATTCGGTCAGGTTCAGTAATTCAGTAAACACCGTAGTCGGAGGAAAAGTTTGCATATTGTAAATGAAGGGATAGACTGAATAGTGAAACCTTTGACTGGAATTTCAACACCGTATTTCTAGGAGTGGGAATCATAGCGAATAGCATAAAGAGGTATTTGGATGCAGCATGCATTCCAAAATCTTTCAAGGAAAATCTGCAAAGCAGATATTAAACATGAAAGTAAACCTGTGATAACTCCCCTCTATTTATATATGTATTCCATACAAAGAATATTTCTTTCAAATTGTACTGTTTGGAACAAACTAACGATCATTTGATTGTTTATTTGCTTGTCTTCGTACTAAGTATAATTTGCATTTTATAATTCTAAGCGTCATTCGCTTCCAGATCTTTCCACATTATACCATTCCTGCTATGACCAAGTTATGGTATGATTTTCCTATTACTGTTATTGAATTGGTTGATCTTTAGAATTTCGAAATGCTCGAGTGTGGTGGAGGCTAAAGTAAGTCTCACTGTGCGGATTGTCATTTTGAATGTAAATTTTTTGTTTTTCTCTGTTTGTTTCTTTTTCATAGTTTATACTATACATTTCATTTTCTTCTGTGTTGGCTCTTTCTTTTTGTCTTGGCGGTAGGAAAATAAAAAATAATAATAATAATAATAATAATAATAATAATAATAATAATAATAATAATAATAATAATAATAATAATAATAATAATAATAATAATAATAATAATAATAATAATAATAATAATAACAATAATCAACTAAGGAACCTCCGTGACGAGGCTATAATATTGACAATTAAAAGCCACAGTAGTGTTGAAATATATTATTGTACATTGTTAAAACATTTTAGCAATGTACAATAATATGTATTAACGCTACTATGGCTTTTAATTGTCAATAATAATAATAATAATAATAATAATAATAATAATAATAATAATAATAATAATAATAATAATAACTAATAATAATAATAATTAATCTAATAATAATAATAATAATAATAATAATGATAATAATAATAATAATAATAATAATAATAATAATAATAATAATAATAATAATAATAATAATAATAATGATAAATGCAGTTATGATAAATAAGAACAATAATTTAAATTCTAATATATTACCCTTGTCTTCATGATTCATATAATCTTAATTATTTGAAGAAGAGAAAAATCTCTTCGTCTGAGTTTGAAAACGCTCTTGTTCTCTTTCATCTATGTTCTGATTTCTCTCGGATTTTTTCAGTTCCAGACATCAGATCTTTGCCCGAGGAAAGACTTGTAACATTTCAGTATTTGAAAGCCGCTGTGAAATACCTATATTTAAGTATCATGTCAAGAAAATACTATTCCCACACACACACTCTCACTCACTTTTTTTTTTTTTTTTTTTTTTGAACAAGTAAAAGACGGATAAATCTGTCTTGGAGCAAAATTGCAAGACTTGTATTATGGAAATGGATGTGTATTTCTCATTTTATTGAAAATTCAGATAATTATGTCTTTCTACCAACTATTCCGCCATCTGAAAAATTAGTTTATTCTTGCTTATTGCTTCTAGGAATTATCATAATCACTATGATTATTATATGAATAATTTTTTATTTTCATTATACCTCTTTACCCTTTTAATGAATATCTCCAGTAGGTGAAGCGATTTGTTATCAAGTGTTTGAGTCAGTGATATAAAATGCAAACTTAACCTGCATCTTTTGTCCAACATATATGTATCTATTATTAAAGGATCTTTTTCCTGTTGAAATGTGCAACTTTAAACACGACAAAACTGTTTTATAATTCAAACCATGTCTTCCCGGAAGTCACGAATTGCAAAGGAAGGATATGAGACCTGAGACATAAAAAGCAAATGAAAAGAAATGGAAGAGCCGTGAGAGGAGAACAAAAGGCTTAAAAGAGATTTGGTAAGAAAATACAAGAAATGTTCGTCATGTGATGAGTGAGAGCAATGTGACATACAGTACACTGAATATAGAACGGAAGGGAATAACATTGTAGGAGATATTAATCAATATACAAAAGCCATAAGGTATTTGTAGCATGAAAAGACTTATGACGTATTCTAGATAAAAGGTTTGGGATGTGAGGTAGGTTATACAAGTTTTAAGATCAAGTATATGTGATGTCAAATTTATGATTTAAGTCAGGTTGTGTAACAGAAACTTATGCAAATATCGAAAGTTCAGTAAGCCTAGTAGACTCGAATACAAAAAATTAGGAACATAAAATTTGGAAGAAAATTGAAATGACAAGCCCAAAAATTGATGAGATATGAAACAGTGGTATGTGATGAAAGATTTTTTTTTCTTTTTTTGAGAAGTTCGAATTTTAATGATCACTAATTATCATAATTTCGTGACGGCATCGAGCTCCTTATTTTATCGTGTCTTTTTCTCATTTGGACCTCTCTGAATTGAGTTTGGAGGAAAGTTTTTTTTCCTTTGAATTCATGTTTCTAGATTTGTTTTTTTAAAAGTTCACATAAGTCTGCTTTCACTCTCAATTTGCTAACTGCTCCTCTTTACTAAATCATTTTGGCGCTGCATTCGTAAGGAAGCGAGAACGGGAAAAAGTGAGAGCTGGAATTCTGATATTGCTTCAGTGCAGACAAAAACAGACCCATAGATGTCGGGAATGAGGAAAAGATGTGGTAAGAATTGGCGTAAACTCTCGAAAATACAGAGGAAAAACAAGTCCATAACCGTGGACAGAGGAAGGAAAACTTACGGCGATTTATAATTGGAACACAAACACTCAAAATATATTGAAAAGGCTTCCTCGATGTTATGGTTCTTAGTAACAAACCCAAGACAATGTAAAAATAAGCTGTTATTATAAAACTCGACAAAACTGCGTGAATTAGAAAATGGGGACTCAAGATCAGATTTCGCAAGTAGGTACCCTCAACTTAAGGGGAAAAGAATGAGGAAATCGAATATGTTAATCTGACAAATGGAACTGGAGACGGGAGGTTGTGTAAGGGAAGGTTCTGATTAGCCAAAATGTTTTAAGATTTTTATTTCCTTCATAACTTGGAATTCAGACGATTACGGTTTTCATTATTGAATACCTTTTAATTTATTTAACTTACGTTCCTTTTAATATTCACAATCCATTATTGGAGTTTTCTCTTTCTGTCTGACTGGAAAGTAAATCTTAACTGTTATTACTTGAGATTCAGGTAGCTTCCTTCCAGTAGTCTGCCGCAGGTAGTATTGTACTTTGGAAATGAAGTGGTTGAGTGAGTCTTCTTCTAGTGACTTTTTTTGAAACGGGCAAGATTCTTTCCATTCTCTGCAGATGGTTTTCAAATATCTGTGAAGTAAATTATATTTTGTATATCAGATGAATGAATATTTCTTTTTAAGAGCCCTTAAATATTTATTAGGAATCAAGATGCTGTGTATTTAGTGTACAAAGGCACTTGCTATAACAGGAATGTATATACCAAACTAAGTCCCATAACTAGAAAAAAGTGAAACTCATATCGCTAAGAAAATTTAGATTTCAACGAATACGAAAAAGTACAAAGTCTCCTGGTGAATTATTTCCTTCTATTTCATGCACGTCTTTGCAGCACAATTTTCATTTCGTTATTTTATCTAAAAAAATTGACTTGCGAGTTAGTGAAAACGTTTTTTTTTTCAGATTTTCATCGGTTACTCATTCTTGTTACCAAATAATCATTATCATCATTATACATACGATGCCTGTGTAAATAAAAACAAAACATCTATTTAGAATTATGAATACTGAAAAACAGCGTGAAAATTTAAAACTGTTTTCCCAAATAAAACTTGACGTCCCCACTCGCTTGTTTTCAGTGAAATGGAATGTGGACTTTGGAAAAATAAGGGAAGAGGGGAAAAATATTGTTTTATCCAAACATGATTCCATTTGATTCCGACTCGCTTTATGTAAACAGTTTGTTTATTTTCTATGTTTGTAGGTTATTATTCTTGTAGGTGCCATTTTGGTATGTAGCACAGAAATTTACTATCATTTATTTCCTTTTATATTTAGATATGCAAATGCTTATATATATATATATATATATATATATATATATATATATATATATATATATATATATATATCTATATATATATATATATATAATATATATATATATATATATATATATATATATATATATATATATATATATATAGTATATATATAGTATATATATATATATACATATACTATATATATATATATATATATATATATATATATATATATATATATATATATATATATATATATATATATATATATATATATAGGCATATATATATATATATATATATATATATATATATATATATATATATATATATATATATATATATATATATATATATATATATATACATATATATATATATATATATATATATATATATATACATATATACATACATCCATGCCATCTCTCTCTATTCCTGCTGACTATTCATCAGGAAATCAGGGTTTCAATAAATTGTGTTTTTAGCAATTTAAGGACCCTGTCCGGTTGGTTGAGAAGTCCAGGCATTCAGTAAGAGCTATTCTGACTGTTCAAGAGCGTTTGTTATATTTTAACCTTAGCAAAAATGAACTTATAAACTAAGGTATCTTTGACTTGTTCGTTATGACTTTAATAAAACACACACGAACAAACAAACTAAAAAAAAAAAAGAAAAAAACAGAAAAGGAGGCTAGAGCAGCGTGAGAATACTAGGATCCAAAACTCATTTGAGCCAATAGAGATTATAAATCCTTAGTAATAGAAGAATAGTTTTCAATTAAGTTTATTAGCCACTCAGAGACTTATTCGTAAAGGCTCAAACTAATTCTCTAAGCCTGACTCAAAACGTTTTAGCAATTTTTAGGTAGCATTAATTGGCAAAATTATGCGTAATCACGACCACTTTCATTGGTTACGGACTCGTTTATGCTATTAATAAATTTACAATTTAATCTGAACGTTAATCAAAAGGAAGAGATAAAACATTAACATCCTTTAAAAGAGTCTTATTAATTTTGCCGAACGTAATAATAACAAATAAATACATATTAAGTTAATATTTGTGAATGGGAAAGTGGGCTAGGGCAAGAATTACGATACTTTTTATGACCTGAAACACCTATTTTTTTCCAACTCATAATTATTTTTAGGAAGCGCCTCCTCTGTATACTAACCCTTATTAAGTAATTATTTGATATATGAGTTTTTAGTGAGTTTTTAAATAAAACAGATGAAAAGATTCTAGTAAGTTAGTTAAAAACAAAGTTTTTTTTTCTTTTTTTTAGCATGAAGCTTATGCCAGTCTTCAGTCTAATGATAATAATAATAATGACCAATTTCATTACTTGTTCATTTCTGTCGATCTTCTGAGTTCCAGAGGTCCTTTATTCCTTACACCGTTGGACTGTGGAATAAGCTCGCCAAGTTCGATGGCTCCTCTGCCTACGTGGAATCAGAGGAATTTATTTCTAGTGATTAGAAATTCATTTCTCGATATGATGTGGTTCGGATCCCACAATAATAAGATGTAGGTTCCGTTGCTAGGTAGCCAATTGGTTCCTAGCCAAGTAAAGATATCTAATCCTTCGGGCCAGCCCTAGGAGAGCTGTTAATCAGATCAGTGATCTGGTTAAACTGAGATATACTTAACTTTTACTGTGCAGCAGGTACCTTGAAACTCAAATTTTTATCTATTTGCTTATTAATATTCCAATTTATTTTTTCTAAATTAGTAACTACTCTCTTCTTTCCGTATTTCCTGTTACCTTTTGTTACTTTTTTCATATAAATACCATATTCGTTGGAAGCTTGGATTTCAGGTCAGTGGTCCCTGTGGCCTTGTTCCATATGAATGGGGTTTATCCTCTGAATAATAATAATAATAATAATAATAATAATAATAATAATAATAATAATAATAATATTGTCGTTCGGCGGTATTTATTGTGTCCCGGGTGCTCTGTCTGGTGAGTGCTGAGTTTTCATTGGCTGAACAGAGGATTAAGTCCCTGAGTCAAGCCGTCTTGCAGAGGTGGATGCTCGCACTGTTCTTCGCGTGTGGACGCTGGAGACTGGGAGTGTAGCATTGGGAAGGTCATTGCCGGTAGATAGGGTCACCTGACTGGTCCGTTCGATCGGCTCTGGGATGCTAGCAGGCAGCGCCTTATGCGCCACCGTCGGGAGGAGTAAAGTCTCTTGAGTGGTGTTGAGGCTGGGTGTCTCCTCCCCGATGTGTAGGGCCTCCAAGAGGCGGAGGCAACTGCGGTCTGCTGTTTATCGATAATTCCGATATTAGGAATAATGTCCTTTCGAGTTATCCTGGTATTGAGGGCGTTTTTAGCATGATTATGGATGGCGCCTTCCTGAGCATGGCAGGATATCCTCTTGGAAAATTGCATCGTTGTCATGCCATTGTAGGCGCCAGGGCATTCCCAGACAGGGCATTTGTACTGGTAGAAAACGTTTGTTTTCTTGAGAGGGTCCTGCAACATGGGGGCTGGATTGTTCTTCATAATCAGGCCATTGGTTTTCTTGCTCTCGAAGTAAATTATCAAAATCACTTTTTTCGCAGGGTCCGTGGTGGAGACATTCCTTTCGATGATGTTACGAAGGGCTCGCTTGTCCTCTTTGTATTTCTCGTGAAATACTCCCTTGTAAAAGAGAGTAACGTCTTCAAGAGCGACGGGGCAAGGCTCTGGTTGGTACCAATTATCAATGTTCCTGCGGATGCATTTTGTGATGTCCCAGTTGGAATACCTGTTGCTAGTTAAAACTTGGGCAACACGCTCCAATTCAGTGTGTATCCTTCCACAAAGAGCAGTGTGAGAGAGCTCTCCTGATTATGAAAAACCATCCAGCCCACGTGGTGCAGGACCCTCTCAAGAAAACCAACGTTGTCTACCAATACAAATGCCCTGTCCGGGAATGCCCTGGCGCCTACATTGGTATGACAACGATGCAATTTTCCAAGAGGATATCCAGCCATACTCAGGTTAAGGCAACCATCCAGCAATCATGCTACAAATTGCCCAGAATACCAGGATAACTCGAAAGGACATTATCCTAATATCGAAATTTATCATAATGCGAGTAGATTGCCGTGGTTAGCCTCCGCCTCTTGGAGGCCCTACACGGGGAAGAGAGACCCAGCCTCAACACCACTCAAGAGACTTCACTCCTCCCGATGGTGGTGCATAGGGCGCCACTCGCCAGCACCCCAGAGCTGATCGAACAGACCAATCAGGTGCCCCTATCTACCGGCAATGACCTTCCCAATACTACACTCCCAGTCTTCAGCGTCTGCACGCGAAGAACAGTGCGAGCATCCACCTCTGCAAGACGGCTTGACTCAGGGACTTAATCTTCTGTTCAGCCAATGAAACTCAGCACTCACCAGACAGAGCACCCGGGACACAATAAATACTGCCGAATGACCCCATTGCAATCAGTTCAGACTCACCCTTCCTTGAAAATGAACTGATGATACGGTTGGAAACGTTGAATTCCGTTACGCCCTTAGATTTGTTAACTCTACGGCAACATACGCCATCTTTAGTTGTCTTATCAATAAATTAGTATTTTTGTAAGAAATTTCCTTAACCAGAGTATGAACATTGGCCAGCTATTAGCAAATATCAGCCCTGATGAGAAGAGAATAATAAGAAGAATTGAAAAGACCATATATAAAATCTATTCCACAGATGCTGCCATCAAAACATGTTTGACAGAGGGTCTCCTACCTTCATGGCCCATCTGCACAAGAAGACCCGGGTACTAGGAGCTTCAGGAGGACCCTGCTTCAACGTCAACTTTCGGTGAAGGAACGAGACAGAGTCACATTCCATGATGAGATGAAGAACTTGCACACCGAGTGGGACAACCTCCGTCGCAGTAAAAGTAGGAACCCTGTAGCAGCCCATCCGAGTGTCCGGGAAGGCGATGCTAATTATGGAACGGCCAACAGAGACGACGATTCCACCCAGGAACAGGCTCACCCCACCGCCATCATGGAATGCCTGCACCGCCTGGAAGAGAAGGATACCGCAAAGAGAATGAGGACGGTAATGAAGAAGCTGGTCGCCCTCAACAGAGGAAAACTACGGCTCCCGCAGAAGTTAGAAGAATATATTAATCTGACCAACTATGTACCTACCACCGAACAAGACAGAATTCTACTTATGGGACTCAATTGCCATTACTCTGCCCGACCGAGGCCCATGGAGAAACGCCTTGAGATCGAATACCTGCTGGAAACCATACACAAGCATGAAGATTAAGGCAATATACATACTACGGATGCCCTGCAGCACCTCCTCTTGGCCGAGGCCCTCACAGAACTCGGTTAATACAAGAGTGATGTGATCAACAGGCGCCTGAGGGAAGCAGCCAAAGAACTTCGAGCTAAAGTGGATGTCACCGTCTGTAGGGCCAATAAAACCGCTGCATTTGTATTCATCCGCACTGAAGAATACAACCACAAGTTGGATGAGATACTTTCAGACAGCAGCAAATTTCAGAAAATCACAAAGAACCCAGCAGATGACATTAAACGTGAGGCCAATAGGATTATTGAGACTGTCAATGCAGCTTCCAATGCACTTCACTTGCTGCCGATCGTAAGGGACTACGACCTTGGCTACATAAACGGGAATGTTAAAACCCATAAACCAGGGAACCCATTACGCACCATTATTAGCCAAATTCATGCTTCTACGTACCAGCTTGTGAAGAAATTGAATACTATTTTGATGCCTTACGTTCCAGATCCATAGTTTGAAGTCCTCTGCCGAGTTTATAGAAGCCCTGAAAACGACACCCCCCGGAGGAATTATTACATCAATGGACGTGAAGTCGCTCTTCACGAACGTCCCTGCAGATGAAACAAACCAGATAATTCTGGATCGTGTATATGGAGACGACTCCACGCCCCCATTGAACATCCCTGAGCATGCTCTTCGAAAACTCCTAGAGATTTGTACAAAAAAGGCCCCTTTCTCCACCCACAAGAAGACGGAGTAGCAATGGGTTCCCCCCTTGGATTACTTTTCGCACACTTCTACATGGGTGCTGTGGAACATCGGGTATTCGCCACCATTGAGAAACTGTCTATGTACGTCCGGTATATTGACGACACCTCCATCAGTGCCAGCACGGTGGAAGAAATAGAGCACCTGCGACAAGCCTTCCACGACCATAGCAGACTCAATTTCACCATCGAGCATTGCCGTGACCGTCGCCTCCCCTTCCTTGACATCCTCGTCGGGCAACAAGAGGAGCGCTTCGTAACGCAAGTGTACACGAAACCTACGAATCTGGGCATGTGCCTGAACGGCGAGAGTGAGTGTCCAGAGAGATACAAGCGCACTGCGATCAGTGCCTTCATCAGGAAACCTCTCTCACACTGCTCTTCGTGGAAGGATACACACTGAATAGGAGCATGTTGCCCAAGTTTTAATTAGCAATGGGTATTCCAACCGGGACATCACAAAATGCATCCTCAGGAACATTGACAATTGGTACCAGCAGGAGCCTCGCCCCGTCGCCCTTGAAGACGTCACCCTCTTTTACAAGAGAGTATTTCACAAGAAATACAAAGAGGACGAGCGAGCCCTTTGTAACATCATCAAAACTTACGTCTCCCCAACAGACCCTGCGAAAAAAGTGAAATTGATAATTTACTACAAGAGCAAGAAAACCAGTGGCCTGATTATGAAGAACAATCCAGCCCCCATGGTGCAGGACCCCTCTCAAGAAAACCAACATTGTCTACCAATACAAATGCCCTGTCTGGGAATGACCAGCGCCTACATTGGCATGACAACGATGCGATTTTCCAAGAGGATATCCTGCCATGCTCAGGAAGGCGACATCCATAATCATGCTAAAAACGCCCTCAATACCAGGATAACTCGAAAGGACATTATTCCTAATATCGGAATTATCGATAAACAGCAGACCGCAGTTGCCTCCGCCTCTTGGAGGCCCTACACATCGGGGAGGAGAGACCCAGCCTCAACACCACTCAAGAGACTTTGCTCCTCCCGACGGTGGCGCATAAGGCGCTGCCTGCTAGCATCCCAGAGCCGATCGAACAGACTAATCAGGTGCCCCTATCTACCGGCAATGACCTTCCCAATACTACACTCCCAGTCTCCAACGTCCGCATGGGAAGAACAGTGCGAGCATCCACCTCTGCAAGACAGCTTGATTCAGGGACTTAATCCTCTGTTCAGCCAATGAAAACTCAGCGCTCACCAGACAGAGCACCCGGGACACAATAAATACTGCCGAACGACCCCATTCCAATCAGTTCATGCTCACCCTTCCTTGAAAATGAACCGATGATACGGTTGGAAACGTTGGAATTCCGTTATGCCCTTAGATTAATAATAATAATAATACTGTTATAGAGAATGGCAGAATCAAGCAAGTTGATTTTATATATTGTTTTTTCTATTTTTCTTACAATTCGCTTCTCTGGCACAGCGATGTTTCCGAGTTACTGGCTAATGTTCATATTCGGAATTTCTAAAAATTATAAAAATGCTGGAGGTGATCTTTTATTTTATTAAAACAAGATCACTTCCAGCATTTTTATAATTTTTAGAATTTCCCAGTATGGATATTGGACAGGTACTCACTGAGCTAGAGAAGCGAATTGTAAGAAAAATAGAGAAAACAATATAGAAAATCAACTCGCTTAATTCTGCCATTCTCTTTAACAGAATTTGCCTGAAAGAGGGTCTTTTACCAAAATAATAATAATAGTAATAATAATAACAATAACAATACCATGGGACACCAGGGTAGAGGAGAAAGAGAGAGAAAAGACTGAGAAGTATCAAGACCTGAAAATAGAAATAAGAAGGATATGGGATATGCCAGTGGAAATTGTACCCATAATCATAGGAACACTAGGCACAATCCCAAGATCCCTGAAAAGGAACCTGGAAAAACTAGATGCCGAAGTAGCTCCAGGACTCGTGCAGAAGAGTGATAAAACGCAAACATAGTGATAAAAGTGATGGACTCCTAAAGAGGCAGGATGAAACATGGAACCCCACACTATTAAAAAAAATAATAATAATAAAAAAAAATAAAAACAGTCGAATAGGATGACTATGATAGACTCCCACCCACCCCCAAAAAATAGTAATAATAATGTAATTTTGCTTTTCCCATTTCCATTGAAACAAAGATGTTTTCCCAAATGGTTCACCTAAATACATTCAGTTCCCTTCATATTATTGCTACTGTGGTTATTAACACAGGAATTGGTCATTACTCAATGATATGAGATGGAATTCTCATCATCTCTGATCGTGAATGTTTTTCTCTTGTCCCCTCACTCTTGCCAAATTAGTTCTCCGCCTTTATCTCCGCGTAAATGTGTTATCTCCTGTTTCTATACTGAGGGGAAAATGAAAGAGAATGATAGCGTATATTGAGATCTGTTCCCGCAGGCCAAACCAACACTAAGGATCCAATGTCTTCTTGTAAGATTTTAGGTCTCATGATCACGTCTCATAAAAATCCGAGTTGATCCACTATTAATCCAAGGTTAAGAGGGGTGGTAATCAGGAGCTTGTTTTTTGTATAAAAGCATATGCATTTAGTTTGTATGCTGGAAATAACTTTATAGTTGTAGACTAGCAAGAAATGATTACGATGCATTCATCCAGCATACCTGGATACACGCATATGTGTATATATATATATATATATATATATTATATATATATATATATATATATATATATATATTTATATAAATATATTATATATATATATATATATATATATATATATATATTATATATATATATATATATATATACATTTATATAAATATATATATATATATTATATTATATATGTATATATATATATACTATATATATATATATGATATATATATATTTATAAAGGAAAAAGCAACCACTTGTTTTTATTGGTGCCATGTTTCTGACGGAATCATAACCAACGAAAAATATTATGAAAATTAAATCCTGTAAAATTACTTGGAGGATCTAAAGGAGCATCATCACTACCTTTACAAATAGGCTATACGAAATATGTTTGTTAATAACACCTTCAGCCTTTTTGCTAATTTCGTCAATATTCGTTTTAGTGATGATTAACACCATCCTATCGTTCCATATCTATTTCAGACCTGTGACAGATCTCATACTTACTTGTGAGAAGGGAAAAACACTCTTTACAATCCGTCTTTTAATAAATATTGACATCCATACCAGAATATTCTCACAAGCAGTAACATAACTATTAAATACAATACATTGTAGGCAAGCAATTTACATTAATGATTCCATAGAGGTTTATAATTCACGCACATTGTACATTACGGTTTTGAGAACTTTTAGGAGTAGTGGAAAATTATACCTTGAATAATTTAGTATACGTATTTTGGTATGATTATTTCCAGAAATAATATCGTTACATTTCGTACTGGAAACTCACTTTCCCAGTGTCCTTCAGACTGGGAATATTGGAAAGACAATTTCCCGTTCTTCTCTCTCTCTCTCTCTCTCTCTCTCTCTCTCTCTCTCTCTCTCTCTCTCTCTCTCTCTCTCTCTGTAATACATTCACTTATGAAATTCCATTTCTAAGTTACGACGGAAATTGATGTTTTTCCCAGCTTGCCTTTTATATGACAATTCCGAATCATTTCTATCAGTTTTAAAATTATTATATCTTTCATTTGTTCACATATGTAAAAATAAATGGCATTGGGCAGTCATCCTTTCTGTGGACTATTCATCATTTCAGTACGTTAAATGCATTGAATGGAATAAGAAAAAAATCTTTGATGATGAGAGCCAGTGTGTCCCAGAATATACAGACCAATCTCGGGATAGAAAGTACTTGAAGCTTCAAATCTGAAAAAATTGCGGATAAGATCCTTTAGCGTATTACGATGAGCAGAACTGAATACCCCCTCATAACAATATGAAGAATTTGAAATTCAGTAAAGTGGAAAACGCTGTCAATTTCTCTCAAATACATTTGTCTTTCCTGTAATGTTGAATTTCGTGAGTTTTGTGAAGCCAGGTTCGTATCTTTATCCCCATTTTCCTCCTCCCTTCGCATAATCTCCATCTCATCCATTCCTCTCTTCCTTTCTTCTCTCCTACGTCCTCCTGTTCAGACTAATGTGCACCCCTGCGGGGGTTCTGGTCTAGAATCCTTTTAGAATCCTTTTATTCGTCTCCATGAGAGCAAATGTCTATCTCGGGAAAGTGGAACTCGCCTTGCGGTGTCGAAGCCACCGCGCTCGACTCTCATCTCGGATGCAGCGAACTCTTCTTCTCCTTCTTCTTCAGGAGTCTTATCCTCGGCCACATAACTTTTCGCTCCAGGACTGATCGGGAGAAGCGTTCTCTCTTTTTCCGTTTTCTTTTACAGCATAATTTGATTTTTTCCACAAAATGCTAGAATATTAAAAGCAATTTTATGGATTGAGGCGCTACTAAGAACACGACGGCTTTTTTTTGGCATTGTATATCATTTTGTAAAGGCTTCTTTTCTATTCAGACATTGCATCTTTGTGGGATGAATTCCCATTTGTGTATTGACATCTAAATATTATAGACTTAAGGGGAGCAAAGGTTTATTCATCAGAAGAATACATTGTACTTCTTCACTGGAGAGATCAGTTTGCTTCTATCTATTATGTTATTTTAGATTAAGCTGCCCTTATGCCAGTACGGTCTCTTGCTCATAGAACAGCCCGTAACTTGTATCTACTAGTATTATGAACTTCCTGGTATCCAGTTTGAACAAAGCCTTAGTAATAAATAAATAATTAAATAAAAGAAAACATCCCTGGATAGACTTTATAAAAATATTGGAGCCGAGGCGGAAAAGAAGCGAAAGTCCGGCCTCTGTACACAGAGATAACTTAGCCGGTTAACCTTTCGAATATTGTACCGATTTTATTGTTGGTCCTTTTGACCTTTTGACCTTTCCCGTTCGAAGCTGGGGCGATTTTTTTCTTCCGTAACACTCGGCTGGATAAATGGATGTGGGTACTGGTTAGGTAAGCTCAATTTCTTATTGAATAATTTTTGTATCCTAACACAAGTTAATTTTACCCGACTATATTTAGGTGGGGTAAATAAATATTAAAATTGAAAGGCTTGTAGAAATACTTGTCGAGGAAAAAAAATTGAAAACTGGAAGCCATTCATTCATTCAACAAAGAAAGTTACCTAATTATCTTTTACCTGTTTTTTGAAATGTTTCATTTAACAGTATCCTGCTTCTTCCACTGCTACTTATACCATTACTTCTGCTACTGTTTCTGTTGTAACTAATACCAATATTGTTGATGATGATATTTTTAATAGCAGTGTAATCATTTAAGTCATTATAATCCTTCTTTGGTTGCTTGATTATTATTATTATTATTATATTAGAGCGACAGTCTGTGTGGCGTCAATAATAATGATAATAATATTAATAATAATAATAATAATAATAATAATAATAATAATAATAACTTGAGTAAACTGAAAGAGATGGCAGAAAAAAGGCTAAGAAGCAAGAAAACAAGGGAGGAACTCAACGAGAAATACAAAGTACAAGAAAGGGGACTAAACAACACAATAGAGATGTAAAACAGAGGCTTAAGGCCAAAGCACATAAGATCCAACGGTACATGAACAGGAATAAGGGATACCAACAGAACAAACTATTCGGAATCAACCAGAAAAGACTATGAGCCAATAAGAGGGGAAGACACCACCCACAAATTCCTGAAGCCGAACCAATTAAGAGACTTCTGGGAAAACATATGGAGCAATCCGGTATCACACAACAAACATGCAACATGGCTCCAGGAAGTCAAGAAGAAGAAACAGGGAGAATAAAACAAAGATTCACAGAGATCACGACAGACTCAGTCAGACCAAACACCAACTAAAGAAAATGCCAAACTGGAAAGCCCCAGGTCCCGATTGAAGTCCAATGGATACTGGCTCAAAAACTTCAAGGCCCTACACCCACGAATAGCAGAACAACTCCAGCATTGTATCTCAAATCACCATGCACCCAAATGGATGACCACAGGAAGAACATCCTTAGTACAAAAAGACAAGAGTAAGGGAAATATAGCCAGTAACTACAGGCCTATCACCTGCCTACCAATAATGTGGAAGTTACTAACAGGTATCATCAGTGAAAGGCTATACAACTACCTAGAGGAGACAAACACCATCCCCCACCAACAGAAAGGCTGCAGAAGGAAGTGTAGGGGCACAAAAGACCAGCTCCTGATAGACAAAATGGTAATGAAGAACAGTAGGAGAAGGAAAACCAACCTAAGCATGGCATGGATAGACTATAAGAAAGCCTTCGACATGATACCACACACATGGCTAATAGAATGCCTGAAAATATATGGGGCAGAGGAAAACACCATCAGCTTCCTCAAAAATACAATGCGCAACTGGAATACAATACTTACAAGCTCTGGAATAAGACTAGCAGAGGTTAATATTAGGAGAGGGATCTTCCAGGGCGACTCACTGTCCCCACTACTCTTCGAAGTAGCCATGATTCCCATGACAAAAGTACTACAGAAGATGGATGCCGGGTACCAACTCAAGAAAAGAGGCAACAGAATCAACCATCTGATGTTCATGGACGACATCAAGCTGTATGGTAAGAGCATCAAGGAAATAGATACCCTAATCCAGACTGTAAGGATTGTATCTGGGACATCAGGATGGAGTTTGGAATAGAAAAATGCGCCTTAGTCAACATACAAAAAGGCAAAGTAACGAGAACTGAAGGGATAAAGCTACCAGATGGGAGCAACATCAAACACATAGATGAGACAGGATACAAATACCTGGGAATAATGGAAGGAGGGGATATAAAACACCAAGAGATGAAGGACACGATCAGGAAAGAATATATGCGGAGACTCAAGGCGATACTCATGTCAAAACTTCAAAGCCGGAATATGATAAAGCCATAAACACATGGGCAGTGCCAGTAATCAGATACAGCGCAGGGAATAGTGGAATGGACGAAGGCAGAACTCTGCAGCATAGATCAGAAAACCAGGAAACATATGACAATACACCAAGCACTACACCCAAGAGCAAATACGGACAGACTATACATAACACGAAAGGAAGGAGGGAGAGGACTACTAAGTATAGAGGACTGCGTCAACATCGAGAACAGAGCACTGGGGCAATATCTGAAAACCAGTGAAGACGAGTGGCTAAAGAGTGCATGGGAAGAAGACTAATAAAAGTAGAGGAATGAGCCAGAAAGATACAGAGACAGGAGAATGACAGACATAACAGAGGACTGGCACAACAAACCAATGCACGGACAATACATGAGACAGACTAAAGAACTAGCCAGCGATGACACATGGCAATGGCTACAGAGAGGAGAGCTAAAGAAGGAAACTGAAGGAATGATAACAGCGGCACAAGATCAGGCCCTAAGAACCAGATATGTTCAAAGAACGATAGACGGAAATAACATCTCTCCCATATGTAGGAAGTGCAATACGAAAAATGAAACCATAAACCACATAGCAAGTGAATGCCCGGCACTTGCACAGAACCAGTACAAAAAGAGGCATGATTCAGTGGCAAAAGCCCTCCACTGGAGCCTGTGCAAGAAACATCAGCTACCTAGCAGTAATAAGTGGTACGAGCACCAATCTGAGGGAGTGATAGAAAACGATCAGGCAAAGATCCTCTGGGACTATGGTATCAGAACGGATAGGGTGATACGTGCAAACAGACCATACGTGACGTTTATTGACAAAGTCAAGAAGAAAGTATCACTCATTGATGTCGCAATACCATGGGACACCAGAATTGAAGAGAAAGAGAGGGTAAAAATGGATAAGTATCAAGATCTGAAAATAGAAATAAGAAGGATATGGGATATGCCAGTGGAAATCGTACCCATAATCATAGGAGCACTAGGCACGATCCCAAGATCCCTGAAAAGGAATCTAGAAAAACTAGAGGCTGAAGTAGCTCCAGGACTCATGCAGAAGAGTGTGATCCTGAGAAACGGCACACATAGTAAGAAAAGTGATGGACTCCTAAGGAGGCAGGATGCAACCCGGAACCCCACACTATAAATACCACCCAGTCGAATTGGAGGACTGTGATAGAGCAATAATAATAATAATAATAATAATAATAATAATAATAATAATAATAATAATAAGAAGGAATGGTAACAGTGGCAGAAGATCAGGCCCTAAGAACCAAGATATATCCAAAGAACGATAGATGGAAATAACGTAGGAAGCGCAATGTGAAATACAAGACCATAAACCATTAGCAAGCGAATGTCCGGCACTTGCATAGAACCAGTACAAAAAGAGGCATGATTCAGTAGCAAATGCCCTCCATTGGAGCTTTGCTCCAACCTGAGGGAGTAACAGAAAACGATCAGGCAAAAATCCTCTGGACTATGGTATCAGAACAGATAAGGTGATACGTGCAGATAGACCAGAAGTGACATTGATTGACAAAACCAAGAAGAAAGTATCACTCATCGATGTCGCAATTCCATGGGACACCAGAGTAGATGAGAAATGAGAAAGAGAGAGAAAAATTTGATAAGTATCTCCAGACCTGAAAATAGAAATAAGAAGGATAACGGATATGCCAGTGAAAATTGTACCCATAATCATAGGAACACAAGGAACGACCCAAAGATCCTTGAAAAGGAACCTGGAAAAACTAGATGTTAACGTAACTCTAGGACTCATGCAGAAGAGTTTGCTCCTGGAAACAGCGCTCATAGTAAGAAAAGTGATGGATTCCTAAGGAGGAAGGATGCAACCCGAAGCCCAAACATTATAAAACCACCCAGTGGAGTAAGATAAATGTGATAAACAACAACAATAATAATATATCTCGGTCATCCTTCCTTTTCGACTGGGTGGTTTTATAGTGTGGAGATCCGGGTTGCATCCTGCCTCCTTAGGAGTCCATCACTTTTCTTACTATGAGCGCAGTTTCTCATAGGTTCTTTTTCAGGGATCTTGGGATCGTGCTTAGTTGTACATATGATTATGGGTATAATTTCCATTGGCATATCCCACATCCTTCTTATTTCTCTTTTCAGGTCTTGATACTTATAAATATTTTTCTTTCTCATCTACTCTGGTGTCCCATGGTACTGAGACATCAATGAGTGATCATTTCTTATTGATTTTGCCAATCATCGTCAAGTCTGGCCTATTGACACGTATCACCATATCTGTTCTGGTACCGAATTTCCGGGAGATCTTTGTCTGATCGTTTTCTGTCACTCCCTCAGATTGGTGTTCGTACCACTTACTACTGAAAGCTAGCTGGTGTTTATTGCACAGGCGCCGGTGGAGGGATTTTGCCACTGAATCATGCCTCTTTTTGTACTGATTCAGTGAAAGCGCCGGACATTTGTTTGCTGTGTGGTTTATGGTCTCGTCTTTCAAATGGTGTTCATGTTTCATTTTTCAGGAAGTGCAATATGAAAGATTATTATTATCATTATTATTATTATTGTTGTTGTTGTTGTTGCTGCTGATTGTGTTGATCATTGTTGGAGGGAAAATCATTCACCTTATCAATTGAAATGCAGTGGATTTCTACTTCTATCTAATCGGGGCATTTTTCTTTCTTCCTTCACGCGACACATTAGTCCCATGGCAATCATGAATGAGGGGAGAAACGTTACATCCTCTCGATTTGGATATCACAAAGGGTAAAGGGGAGACGTATTCTTGATATATATATATATATATATATATATGTATATATA
>NC_061107.1:22686448-22716448 GCF_015104395.2 Macrobrachium nipponense | reverse complement strand
TCTCTCTCTCTCTCTCTCTCTCTCTCTCTCTAACTTTATAAATTGTTGAAAGACTTAGGGAATATATCATAACTCCCACAGCACTGAACCTGTGAGCAGCGTTTCAGATGCAGTAAGATAATCATGAAGGAAGTAATATGAAGATATTGTGAAGCAAATGGGGCACAGGCTTTAGCGGATTGCAAACGTGAGCTCATTATCTCTCCGTTGCCTTCCAGTTTTTCCTTGCAATGAAGTTGTGCCTTAATTGGGACTTTTAAAAAGAGCTGTAAAAAGTGTTTGGACTGCATCTACTCATCGTCTCTAAGCTGCGCCTTTTGTATGGGAAAACAAAGGGAAGATAAAATCGTAGTGGAGAGAGAGAGAGAGAGAGAGAGAGAGAGAGAGAGAGAGAGAGAGAGAGAGAGAGAGAGATATGAAACTTAATGGAGAGATAAGCTAATACTGAAAGATGATTTAATTATGAAGATGACTTTCCCATTGACACATCTAGAAGAGAAAAGCTTAAAGGATTCAGTTTGTAACTTGTTGGTTCTCCCCTAATTATTATTTATGATAAGGAACATGAGCCTACCAAACAAGGGATGAGAGAGGAGACACACACACACACAGAGAGAGAGAGAGAGAGAGAGAGAGAGAGAGAGAGAGAGACATTTCTGTTACTTTAAAAAAATTATCGAAGCTTGATGCACTTACTCGCATGATAAGAGATTTTACTTTGAATCTTCTCTAAACAAGTGCATGTCTGTGTGTTAATTTTTGTCCTGAAATGTGAGATTGGCTGTCAAATTAACAATTTAGTAGCGTGGTAACGTTAATGAACATTCTTGTACTACTGTATACCGGTAGGTTTCCTTTCCGTCAAGTCGTTATTCACAACTAATTTAACGCCCCTACACACGATCAATTTTTTCGTCAATTAATTGATATCAATTTATTGACGTCAATGAATTGATGGAGAAATTGACCGTGTGTAGGGGACATTGATATCAATTTAATTGAAACAATTTCATTGAATCAATTCATTGAGAGATCAAAGATCCTTTGATATTTATTGATGGGTCTTCAATAAAATTGATCGTGTGTGGGCAAAGCATCAATATATTGATCAATAATTTAGTGTTTTCCCAGCAGTGAAAGAGTCGTCATCGTAATCATTGCTGAAAAGAAGAAAGAAAGTGAGCGTAAAATGATGATGGAGATAATTGACGTTTATACATCCTTACCGGCCTTGTGGAAAATAAAATCCGACGAGTACAGTGACAGGGAGAAAAAGGCTGACGCATATAAAATATTGAGGGAAAATACAAAGAACATTATCCAAATGCTAGTTCCCTTCGACAGAGATACCATTTCTTCGCCCACCTACTCCTCTTCTTTCGCTTTGGAGTGTCCAGAGCAAGCACTATTCCTAGAGCCACAGATGCTTTCATCTCGAAGTTATGAATCAAACGGAAAATTGAAGTAAAACCATTGACCGTGTGTAGGCACAGTGATTTCCTCAATTTCATTGTCGTCAATAAATTGATATCAATTAATTGACGAAAAAATTGATCGTGTGTAGGGGCCTTAAGTGTCATGAAGTTTTCCTTCCCGAAGTATATTTGAAATTTCCTAGAAAATATATTATCAAGAAGTTCCTTTTCCCCGTATACTTGTGCTCGTCTCTATTAGATTTGAATATTCAGATTGGCCGTCACCAGTGAATAGAGGTCAGGGGGAATAGACAGTAATTCAAAAATATTAAGACCCGGTTTGATGACGTCATTACCTTAATAAGCTTAATGATCTCGCCGACAGAACTAGAGGGGAGTCATTCTCATTTTATGTAGTAACTGCAATTTATTCTTCCAAACCAGGAAATCTTAATGATGCTTATTATGAATTTTCCATAAACGGATGTCGACTAGGAGAAACATACATATATAATACATATGTATGTATGTATGTATGTATATATATATATATATATATATATGTGTGTGTGTGTATATATATGCATATACCTCTTTCATTTTGTGTGCAATAAGTTAATTTTCATGCATCGCCTTCGTTACCTCAACTACCAATATGAGCTAAATCAGACTGATGACCTCAACGTTATTTAAATTTAGATGAAATAAACCTAACTGCCGCAGTCTGATTTGCATATAAATTGACGCCAATTTAAAAAGTTTGAATTGCCTGGATATGTAGACGATATATACAAAATATGACGAATTTTGAATCAGTTATTATTCTTTCCAGTTTCCGGCAAACCCAAATTGGCCACCATGTGAGGTGACATATGTCGTCAAAATATTCGAAGACATATAATTCAGTCCTCAGTGTATTTTGGTATAAATTTCTATCAATATAATTCGCCAAATGGTTCTTCCTCTGAATATGCCCCAAAATATATTAATAATAATAATAATAATAATAATAATAATAATAATAAGAAGAAGAAGAAGAAGAAGAAGAAGAAGAAGAAGAAGAAGAAGAAGAAGAAAGACGAAGAAGAAGAACTATTTGAGAAGTAGAAAATTTTTCAGTGCATAGTTGATCTTCAAAATTAATTTTATTTTCCTTTGACAGTGTTAATACCACCATTCTAACACCATATCTTGTGTATAACTAAGATATACAATTATTATTCATGGACGTAATATAAACTATAAACGGTTATTGCAAACCCAATAGCTATAGATTTCATTTATTTATGAAAGTAGCTATTTAATTACAGAGTCCTTATTGTCTTATATATAAAGGAATATTGATAAAAGAAGAAAGAAAGCAACTTAAATGAGCAGATAAGCGGAAGCTTTGAATTCATTAGTTACAGAATGCATTGTTGATGACAGCAGGCGCCTAGTCAGTGGTGCTTTTAGTGGATATTGAAAATTATTGTCACTTCAGAAAGACTGATTCAATTGATCTTCAGAAAGAAGAGCAATGGAATCAATAGGAGGATCTTCTCTTTGATGTCAGCTGATTGATGGATGTGAATGTACAAAGGGAGAAGAGATGGATCTGCCACTTGCAAACTGAACCGATGAAAGCAGTTCGTTTCTGTAGGAGAATAAAAGCTCTTTGAGATCTACAGAAAAATGGAAGTGGATTAGGAGTGTGCTACAGGAGACCCAGAGACACTGTAGAAGAGTTGATATTCTAGATGCAAAAGCAGAGCTGTACCGAAGAGGGGAGAAGGGTAAGGGATAACCTCGAAAGGAGGTCGAGATACAATGACAAGGGAAATGGAGAAGAAACGTGAGAAAGATGAAAATGGAACTGGAAAATATGTACATAAAAAATTAACACGCATAAAGTCAGCAGTCTTTTAAAGTCACTACTAAGATAAAAACTTTAATTGTAAGTTACCAAAAGAAAAGAAAGTCATGTTGGTGAGGGATGAGGGCATCATCGCTGACAGTTTTAAGACGTTTCGATTGTCAGGATACGTAGATGATATATGCAAAACATTACGAATTTGGAATTGGCTATTATTTTCAGTTCCCGGCAAAATTAATTATTGCCACTGTTAGGCAGCATGTCATTGAAATTTTTGAAATCATAAAATTCAGGCCTACAGGTATTGTATATATAAATCTTCACCTAATTTCGTCCAACTATTTTATTCTAGATGTGCCAAAAATTGGTCAGTGGTAATAATAATAATAATAATAATAATAATAATAATAATAATAATAATAATAATAATAATAATACGGTAAGGTAGTGAGAGCCCGCAGCCCCGCCCCCAGGATAATATCAAGCTGTATTATAAAGCCTTCATGAGTTCCCATTACCGTGAAGAAGAGGACTCCGTTAAGAAAATTATTTCCGAAAATTTATCCCCGACCGACGGCACCAAGATATCGACCTGATCATATACTACCAGAATCGGAGGACGCGCGACCTTATTATGAAAAATAACCCCACTCTACAGTACGAGACCCCCTGAAGCAGACGCATGTGGTGTACCAGTATACATACATGCCCAGTCCGCGGTTTCAGCGGCGCCTACGTAGGTATGACTAGCATGCGCCTGTCGAAGAGACTCTCATGCCACGCCCAAGAGGGGGCTATCAAGAATCACGCCCGCACCAAACATCAAGGTGCCATCTCCCGGGATGTCATCATCCAAAACACGAAGATCATCGGGAAGGCCCCTGATGCCCGTCGGTTACGCATGCTGGAGGCGCTTCTCATCCAGCAAATAAAACCAACACTAAATACGACGCAGGAAGAATTTCTCCTCCCTACGAGAATAAAAACACCTGCCACCACCAGTGACACGTCCAACAACGTTACCGCACAGCTCAGGACGTCTAGACGGCTACAGAGACTGCAGCTTGGCAACCATCGACTCGGGGAAAGTGGCTTGAGACCTGGCTGAAGTCACCAATGAAAAAGGAGATACCGCCACCAGCTTCCTAGTCTTGAGGATGTCTGGCAGCTCCAGACGAAAGCTCGCTTCAAGAAAGAGAGAGAGAAGAGAGAGAGAGAGAGAGAGAGAGAGAAAACTGTTAATGACTTTGATGGCTATGGTATCATAGTTTATCTGTAAAATTCAAAATATATACATCGATTTTGACACTGTATTTGATCATGACATCTATAGGCGCTCTACTAGCCTGTTTAAGTAGCACGGAAAAAGCCGCTATTCGGAAAGTAGAGAAGAATCTCTACAAGTGTAACGCTGCTGAAGTAGCCATTACTTTTAGTAAAGTATGCTTGAGAGAGGGTCTGCTTCCTAAATAATAATAATGATAATCTATATATATATATATATATATATATATATATATATATATATATATATATATATGTATGTATATATATATATATATATATATATATATATATATATATATATATATATATATAAGGCAATTTATGTTTGTTCATTATGCACGCCCAGACTATGAAAACTAGGGCTACCAAATTTTTACCAGAAAGCCCCCCCGAAGGTTTTAGTCAAAATCCGAAATTCGAGGACCGTTTCAAAAGGGGCCTTGACCCCTCTTTTTCCTACCCCTTAATTTTTTTTTACAACTTTCGGAGCTGACAGCAAACACTGCGGATTTTTCACAACTTCTTTGGCTCGACAGGTTCCCAAAATGATTACTTACATCTGAAAGTGATTGTATAATCCGCCCTGTAGGGGTTGTCATCACGGACTGCGTGCCCCTTATTTATCCCGAGCAACGCCGGGTATGGCAGCTAGCAAATAATATCGTAGAAGTAGGACGCCGTTCACTGAATAGTTCATCTTTAAGATTCATTGTATTTTCCTCTGAGGTAGAGATAATAACTGCATAATTAGAGACATCATTTTTATTCCTGGACCAAATATGAAATATTAAAAAGTTATAGCAAACTGAACATGCGCTTTTGATTAGCTTTAGGGAAGCAGTCCTTCTCGAGGGGCAACACAATTGACTAATATAGCTGTTTCTACGCATTTCAGTTATATGTATGTAGTCTTCTCTGGGCTCATCATCATTGTTAGAAAATCACGTTTATTAGTAATTTTAATGATTTTTTCAATATATATATATATATATATATATATATATATATATATATATATATATGTGTGTGTGTGTGTGTGTGTGTGTGTGTGGGGAGGGGGGGGGTTGAGAGAGAGAGAGAGAGAGAGAGAGAGAGAGAGAGAGGCATATAACGATGATGACTTAAGCGAAATCCGCAGTATGAACATAAAATATATTACTGACTTGATTGTGCTATAAAATCAGGCGATAGTAAAAATATCTGTTAACTCTAATTGCTGATTCTTTTTAGTACAGAGTTTGTGTTCAGCGAGTGCGTGATAGCTTACATTATCAAATTTAGCGATATTTTTCCTATCTCTACGAGAGTACTTTACCAGTTTACAAATATAGAACTATGCAGTGTCCCCATTGACTTCTTCAGTATCTTAGAGGATTTTTTAAGTTCTCCTCTAATGATGCCATATGTTTATGGATTCCTTTGTCGCAAAATATTCTGAACGCATCATGTGGAAATAAGAGTAATGAAATGTAGACATTGTATTGCGTTTCAAAATCATTAATATCGGGACAGTCTCTGTTGAAGGTGATGCTGCTGAGAATCGCCAATAAAAATTTATGCGGAAGAGTCCCGTTTGATGCCATCTCACTCCACTTCTGTCAAGAGCTCTCTTCTTCTTCTTCTTTTTTTTGTTAGCTCTCCGAAATATTGATAAACGCGGAAGTCTCTCGAGGCGCTGGTTATGTTAATTTTAGTTTATATTTAGTGGTTTCGTTGTGGAAGTTGTATGAGTAGATTACTTTGATTTAACTTTCTCCTTTCGTGTAGTGTCGTTCTCTTTTCCACATGTCCTTTTTCTTGGACTTATTATTCTTTTTCTCTCTCTCACTTCGTACCGCCGCTCCTCCCTTGTGTAAGGGGAGAGATAGTTAAGGAGAAATGCGAGTAGTTTGTTCCTCACTATGAATACGTCATCTGAGTAATGCATGTGATTGTTCATTAATTCCTCAAAAAAATTATATCTTTTTGATTGCCTTATAGCTTTGATCTTTTGAATAATAGTACTACATTAATTTTTAAAGGGTATTTTTAGGATATAAAAGCAGTTTCATTAGGAGATAATAGATTAATCAGATTATAAACTCGTCTCGTCTGCTTTTCGAGTCATGAAAGTGTTTTCCGATCCCTAGCTTATCTGAAAAAAGTATATTGATTTTTTATATAATTATTCATAAGCGTGGATTCTTTACAGTATTTATAACCAATCAAAAGCATCAACGCGCAAGACAAACATACGCTTAAAGTGTAAACAGTACATGGACTATGAATAATTCCTATGTTGCAGCATCTTTCGTTTTAAAGTCTTGCAGAATGTGCAAGCTCAAGAAATAAACATGCAAACTATGAGAGAGAGAGAGAGAGAGACAGAGAGAGAGAGAGAGAGAGAGAGAGAGAGAGAGAGAGAGAGAGGGGAAGTACCCTTCCCCCATAGAAAAGGGCAATAAACCTATTTCTTATAACTGACCCCGTTTATTTCCTGGCTGCTGGATTGACTCTTCAGCCATTAGCCATACAGTTGGGAGGGAACCGTACTCACTTCCCGTCTTTTAATTCCTACCTGTCAGCTGTATTGCTGAGTTACGGCTAATGTTGTTCTTCCTGTTTGCCCTTGAGGGCGAGAGCAAGTGGGGAATGTAGGGGAACAGGATACCTCGCTGGGGAACCAATTTGCTGGTGATTTAGGGAATTCGTTAAACCTTTAGCCTAGGCAAGGGGTGCTGTGTTACAGGTAAGTATTATAGATGTGGCATGAAAATATAGCAAATATTTTATAAAATATGTGCTTGTACTATGCATATATATATATATATATATATATATATATATATATATATATATATATATATATATATATATATATATATAATATGCACACATACACACACACACACACACACACACATATATATATATATATATATATATATATATATATATATATATATCATGAGCACACTAGCTAACCAACCCCCCCGCGCTGCCTGGGAAGACTCTGAATGACAACCGATAAACTCTCTCTCTATCTCTCTCTCTCTCTCTCTCTCTCTCACTTTCTCCTTTTCCTGTTAAGATAGGTGCTTCAGTTACATTCCCCATCATTTTTTGTTTTTACATTTCATATTTCACCACTTCTCACCTCCATTCCTATTGGGGCTGCACTTGGACTTGAAGGGCATCGGAAGTGTCTTCCTTCATCCCAACAACCTCAAAACTATGGATTAGACACTGATATCCGTCATTTTGTACATTTATATGTCACCACCCCCAACCCCCCCCGTCCAACCCTTCTTATCAGGGCTGAACGTGATTGAGGGGCATTGGGAGTGTCACTATTCATTGAACAATCTCAAACACTATGGATTAGAATACTCCTATCTTTACGTTTCACCCTTTTATCACAACCCGCTCTTTGGTGCCTATTCCTTTCCAGATGGTAAGTCATATGTACACCAAGTTTTGTTGAAATAATATATATATATATATGTATATATATATATATATATATATATATATATATATATATATATGTATGTATATACACACTATACATATATAGGCTACACACACACATACATACATGGTTACGTGTATATGTGTGTGAAAGCCCTACTTTGTTAATATAATTTCAAAGTTAAGTATAGATATAAATATTCGCTCACTC
This sequence comes from Macrobrachium nipponense, assembly GCF_015104395.2. Lineage (NCBI taxonomy): Eukaryota > Metazoa > Arthropoda > Malacostraca > Decapoda > Palaemonidae > Macrobrachium > Macrobrachium nipponense. The sequence goes on along the minus strand of NC_061107.1, from coordinate 22,708,230 downwards.
CATAGATTAAAACAGAAATTCTGAACAAGACCAAAATCTTTGCTTCATTCCGGGGATATAATATTCGGTGACTAATGCATAAGTACAGAAACAATTACACCGAAGAAAGCCTTGCTATGAATAATAGAGGATTTTTCCCCTAACGTCTACTACATATCTTATAACAAAACCTGTTATCATATGAAACGGTCCAGGTACATTCCCTGTTATTGTCTGAGGGAGAGGAATTAGTCTTAGAGTAACTCTCTCTCTCTCTCTCTCTCTCTCTCTCTCTCCTCTCTCTCTCTCTCTTTTCTGTGATATCAAAATATTCATTTATATGTCAATGTGCAAAATTAAATGGATTCCACCCTGGCCTTTCCCATTCCTGAATTTCTCGTAACTCTTCATCCAAGTTTTCATGATGACCCCGCATAATCGTTCATGCATTCTTTTAAGTTTTGTTGAACTCTTAACTGAATCCTCATGTCTCTTGAGAACCTTCAGACACTCCTTAGATCTTATAAATCCTCCACAGCTGCATAACCTCTTGCACATGTTTTAGCTGAGCCTGACTTCTGAAGCTGACATTCTTTTGCCAGCTGCTGGCCAATATAATTGAATAAACTTACATCTCCCCTAAGGCAGAGGCCGATTGTAAACTTTAATGCAGTTATGAGATTGAAAGCATTAGTAAGGGTTTAAATTTAAGTTTATTGATCAAATGCAACGCTGTCTTTAATTTATCCAACATACAGAATGGGCTCAATAACCCAGTACGAAAGAGTTCGCCGAACTAATTTCATTTAAATTTAACTTTGGAGAGTTGGTACTCAAGATATGTCACTCAAATGTGAGAGAGAGAGAGAGAGAGAGAGAGAGAGAGAGAGAGAGAGAGAGAGAAATAATGTCAGGCTTTATGTAGTATTCCAAATTTTTCTGATTTCATTGTTATTTTCTTGCGGTTGTTTGTTGGTATTATCTCAGGGGTAGTATTATGAAGGCAATAGGTACTTTAATACAGACCACAGCCATTATTTTTCACGAAAGTATATCAACTGTTCAGATAAGAGTGTGCATATTCGCTTATTAAGATGAGACACCTCAAAAAGAATCTGAAATATGCCACCTTGTAAATTAGTTTTACACTATTATAAAAGATCAAGTAATGTATATCTCTTTAATGGGTTATGTTACATTTGGGAAATGTAGTGACAGATTAGTTAAAAAAAAAAAAAAATCATGAACGTTAATACGTAAGTACTAACGGAAGACATTTGGTTTATAAATGAAAGTGTTTGACATTCCTGATAATATCCCAAACACAACGCGTTTTGGCAACGGTTCCTTGGCGATGAAATAAGAAAGAAAAAATTGTTTTTTGCCTGAGGTTTAATATGTACATGACCATTAACGGGGTTTGTAACTAACAATATTCTGGATAAAAGCAGAATACTGAGAGCTGTTTGAGCCTCCATTATAAAGTTTTATGTAACAGCTTGCCTGTGCGAGTTCTTGCCAAAAAATTACAAAAAAACCAGTGCTGAAAAATGTTGGTATTAAACACAATTGTGGTTTACTTCTATACTTGCTTGAAAGAGGAAATTTTTAGTTTGCTAGTTTATTTAAGGAATGTGCAAAGTCTTCTTAACATACGCATGAGGTCATACGATTTGTATTTTATTCGACATGACATCATTTACTAGAAAAAGAAACTGACTCCAGAGAGATTACAATAATGATCGCTTCCTTATTGGTGCTTTCATAGCAAAACTGTGATGAGCCTCAGTGTAAATAAAACTTCAACAGCATAAAACGGCTCCTTCACACTAAAGGCTCATCAGCAATACGATGAATCCTGTACACACTTTGTCATTCATCTCTTTCTCATACACACTTTTAAGCGTCAGGAATAGTAAGGCACATCCTTTTTAAAATACCCTGTCTATTCCATTTCTCCTATAGGTGCTCCACAACTATAAACTTTTTTCAAAACCTATAGCTTCCATCTACCACATGGCCTAACCTCTCTCTCTCTCTCTCTCTCTCTCTCTCTCTCTCTCTCTCTCTCTCTCTCTCTCTCTCTCTCTCTCTCGCCATTGTTATTCCTTCCTTCTCTAACCTAACTATTTTTTACCATTTCAATTTTTCTTACACTACGCAAACGTTTCATGTCGGGGGATCTGACCGTTTTTACTTTTATTTTCATATAAGATCATCTGTTATCTTTCATGACCTCTCAGCTTTCTCCTCATACAAATACTGGAATGCCTTTAACAAGTTTCCTTATTATCTATTGTGCATTTGCAACCCGTTTTCTTATCGCTAATATTAGTTGCGTTCTGTACTATATTTAAGCTAGTTATGGTGACCATTTCCACCCCCCCCCCCTTAGTTTCAGGTGAAATGTGCTATTCTCCTAATTCCAATTATATATCATTACCTTTTAATCTTTAGGCCTTAATTACCCCATATTCCCTCGTTTCCAATTTTTCGACGGTCCAAGGTCACCCAGCAACGTTGAACTGACCCACTTTTCGGAATTCGCAAAAAAAAAAAAAAAAAAAAAAGATAACCTTCTCTATATCCCAAAATAATTTTTAATCGGCGCATCTTCAGAGATTTTCCTAAATTTTCACCTCTATGGAGGCGTTTTAGATCTCATTAGCATCTCATGAATATGCGGAGATGAGATTTGTTTTTATCTCAGAGCTGAGCTAAACTATTATACGGCGTTTTTCGTTACAAGAATGAGTTGCTAAGATTTAATTTCTCTCTCTCTCTCTCTCTCTCTCTCTCTCTCTCTCTCTCTCTCTCTCTCTCTCTCTTCCCTTGATTCTCTTTACTTATCTCCAAAATGGAAAAGAGACAGGAATGTTAAAAGCTTACACTTGTGATAGAAAAGTGTCTAAAATATATATACATATATATATATATAGTGAAAATCATTCTCCACTTACGTAAGGGTTTCACTTTAGTATGTGCACATACAGGCGAGGGTATTCATACACAAGTTTTTGCAGATGCATAAATACTTATTTCCACAATATTCTATTTGAGTGAATTAATGATAGGAGTGATGTTCTAACTGAGAAATATTTCGTAGTAACAATATTTGCTTACGATAATATAAAAGTTATTTACTTATATTAGAATCTTAAACCGAATTAGAGGAGAATGGATATTAATTCTCGAACATTGGTACGGGATTTGTAGTAATTTCTCTATTAAAAGTTAATAAAATTATCACTTTTACCTTTTAAACCTGTTTTACTCTTCTGGTTGAGGCAGTTCTCTCTTTCTTAAAGAGTGTTAAGCGAGGTAATGTCCTTTCAGCCCGGACCTCAATAAAACGAGTGAGCTGTAGGGATAATAATATTAATAACAGACCGGGAAGGCCTTTAATGGTTAACTCGAAACATTTTATGCTGAGGGAACAGTGTATATTTAATGTTCATTTTCACATTATGTGCGTCTAAAAGCTGAATTTTCCACTCTTTAAGTATTTTACCCAGCTTTGAAAATATACAACAGTTAATTGTACTTATCTGATTGACCACCGTAATGACATGGATTAAGTTTTCATTATCACGAAATCTTTTAGTTTACCTTTTCTTAAATAAACACTAGTGATAATACAGATCCGGTTACATTATCATCAGAGAAGTTAATTCTTCAGTAGTGAGTATTCGTTTGGTTATTTGGCCAAATAAATATTTTATTTATTTAGCGGTCTCATCATTACTCTTAGGGAGTTGCGCTGAGCCAGTTGACCTCAGTGGGTCGTTGGTGCAGCTTTCATATCACGTTTGCTAGGTCCGTGTATCGCCTTCGGTTTACCACCAACCAGTCCACCCATCTGTCGACGGTAAGATAAGGATCTTGGGGCAATCAGACTTGGCTTAAGATTCAAATAAATTTTGTTTGTTCTATGCCTTCTCTTTACTCTGCTTTATATATATATATATATATATATATATATATATATATATATATATATATATATATATATATATATATGCTTAAAAAATCACAGTAGATGGCACGTGACTTCATTAAATAAGCGAATACCACGGGAAAATGATAGTCAGAAATCCAGAGCTTTCGTCTTTACTAAGACATTGTCAAGGAACGTTCCTTGTTCCAAGAAATGTCTTCGTAAAGACAAAGCGCTTGGATTTCTGACTATCATTTTCCTGTGGTATTCGATTTAATATATATATATATGTGTATATATATATATATAGTATATATATATATATATATATATATATATACTATATATATATATATATATATATATATATATATATATATATATATATATATATATATAATATATATATGTGTGTGTGTACTAAATTATATATGTGTGTGCGTGTGTATTTGTTTTACATTTAAATGCCTTGTTTTTTTCTGAATGACAGAAAAAAAAACTATTATCAATAGTAACAAGGAGAAAAACAGCAATAGCTAATATAATGATGATAATAGTTCGGGGATCTTTCACGTAACGTTAACTCTCTCTACTTAAAAAGGAATACTTCACTTCTAATCCAGGAATAACCTAAACGAAACAAAAGCAGTTATAACCCTGGAAATCTCTTATGTCCGATTTCGTTCGTTTTACGAGCATTCAAACTTGTTTTACGACTGGTTGTAAAGACTATCCAAAATTAGTAACAGTACTTTTAAATGGAACCAGTGGCGTATGTCTTGAAGTGGAGAATATTATTTCCTTACTTTTACAACACACTTTGATGTAAAGTAAGTCACGATTACTTAACCTTTGACATTAAAATGTTGGTTCTTTATATTGCAGATCTGGCGCTCAGTAGATGAGAGGGGCGATGTCAATAAATCATCCCTGGAAAAATGGTCCCAGACGCTGCTCATCAATAAAACGGTAAGTCAGTAAATATTTAGGCTTTGAATTGGTTACCTAATAATTCAATTTGTCTCGGTTGGTTGTTGAGTATGGAAATCGGTTTTGAAACTCGGGTCAGTAACAACTGAGGTACCTAAAGTTCACAGAGCCGCAATGCGCTGTATTTCTGTTATTCTCTCTCTCATTCTTTGCATTTCTGATATATATATATATATATATATATATATATATATATATATATATATATATATATATATATATATATATATATATATATATATATATACTATATATATATATATATTATATAGATATATATATATTTATTATATATATATATATATATATATATATATATATATATATATATATGTATATATCTCATATATATATATATATATATATTATATATATATATATATATATATATATGTATATGTGCTAAAAAAACAAAATTACAGTGGATGCACGTGACTTCCTTTAATAAGCGAATACCACAGGAAAATGATAGGCAGAAGTCCAAGCGCTTTCGTCTTTACTAAGACTTTGTCGTTCTTGACAATGTCTTAGCAAAGACGGAAGCGCTTGGATTTCTGCCTATCATTTCCTGGGGTATTCGCTTATTATATATATATATATATATAATATATATATATATATATATATATATATATATATATATATACTACTAAATATTGTATAATATATAACATATATATATATATATATATATATATATATATATTATATATATCTATATATATATCTATATATATATATATCTATCATATATATATATATATATATATATATATATATATCTATATATATATATATTTAGATATAGATAGAGTGTTATGAAGAATTTGTGTCTGTTAATGAAACGATATAAAAAAAATGTAGCACGGTATGACTGGTTTTCCGCAGTCCTCGTAGGTATACCACCTAATAGCAAGAAAAATCTCTATACTGGTCTATTAATGTACATGGTTCTAATAGTTTCCATCAAAGCCCCATGATCATTTTTGATAATGGAGATTTTGATTACCGTTTGGATGATATCCTCCCCTTGTTAAACCTCTTCATATATCGCATAAAACATTAGCTGTTACCGCAGCTACTTGAAAATAATCTAATTATGTGCAACACACGATTAATCTTAATTTCATTGAGAAAATCCTAGGATAAGGTTGTGAGAGAACACGAATACACAAAGACCAAACCCTACCATTACATTTGATATCATCTATACTGAAGAAAAGCTTAAGCAGTTTGTCATAAAAGATATTACTTTACTATATTACTTTCTTCAGACTCTTGCCTTTGCGGAAGTGGAAGCTTTAGATCATTTCTGCTTTTTATTAGTCATCTTTCCACTTGATCAAAATAAAGTATCTTGATGTTTCCATTGTTTCTGACTTGAGAAACAACTCTGGCATAATGAGAACAAATACGCAAATGGAAAATGGTAATAGTTTAAAAGCAACGGGTTTCAAGTGAACTGCATAAAAGGGTATTGCTCTTCAAAGCAAAGTTGTAATATTGTAGCACAGTGCGGGCACTCTCCTCTGACCAGTGAATTAAGAAGAATCCTTTTAGCTATTCCCAACGGCAAAATTAAAAAAGAAAAAAAGAAAAAAAAGGAGTTTCACATTGCGGCTGGAAGGAAGGTCAGTTCTGCGTCTCTCTCTCTCTCTCTCTCTCTCTCTCTCTCTCTCTCTCTCTCTCTCTCTCTCTCTCTCTTCTCAGCTCACTTCCCTTTGAAGTACTTAAAATAGAATAAATGACTGAGAAATCCGTCGAACTTCGAACCACCGGACTAAATGTATGGAATATAGCAACAGTATTCCATCCCAAAATAGGAGACACTGCCTTAATTCGCGTCCCCCTAGTCTCGGAAGAGGAAATGCTATTGGAAAGTTTCAGATGTAAACAAATGGGGGTAAAATCCTTTTTTCAAATCCAATGAAACCGTGGACGGAGTTTGCTAATACCTAACCGGAACTTCATTTCCCTTTCCCATACCGCCCGAATCACCAGCGAGTTCACCCGGCCTGGATTTTAAGTTTTCCCTTCCTCATCCATCCTTCTTCCTTTGTGATCTCTTCATCACTCCCTCCTCCACCCGCCCATCTCTTCCTCCCTTCTCTCCCTCCTCCCTCCCTGTTCAGAGTGATGAGTTGTCGTGCTGGGGCTTCGGCTCTGGATTCCCTTCATTCGTCTCTAAAGAGAGCAAGTGTCTATTTCGGGAACCGAGAAGTCTCCCACTGGTGTGAAATCCATCGCACACGACTCTGAAATGCCTACAGTATCTAGCAGGCCGATACTACTTGAGTCTACAACTTATCAACTGAGATTCAAGTGGGACCTCATACACATATATACATAAGAGATTTCACTGAAATCCTCCAAACTTCTAATTCATTAGATGCATGGAAAGAAATAAGGGACTCAGTATTGTATAGATCCGTTGGTCGCTCCGGAGCTCTTCATATTCACTTAATATAGTATGCAAGATGTTGAAAGGAAACGATAGTAAACTTTCAAAGATTCGGAAAGAGCGACTATATTCACTCATTCTTATGTGTGAGATATGTTTATGAATACGTTTATGTATATTGCACACTGGCTGAGTAACTTCATATATATCATATATATATATATATATATATATATATATATATATATATATATATATATATAACATATACATATACGTGTATATATATAATTAACAAATAACTCTATAGAGTTAAATGTATGGTTGTGAATGGTGTACATTCCCAATTATTTCAGTTAACCAACCGTGCTAAGTATGCATTTCAAAATGAATTAGGCACAGGATCAATGTCTTGTCTATTTCATTTATTTTTTCTTTTGTTTAATTCTATGTGCACCTTAAGCCATATAATGCCAATTCCCCATTAGTATTTCTATGACACCTATCTATCGCCGTTCCGATGACTTTAACAAACACACGTGTCCACAAGACACCCTACATTATTCACAGATGCTAAGTCCCAATCATATTCTTGTAAGTAGAAGTCTTCACACATATAATCATTAGGCAATTTTTGTAGTCGGATTAAAAAGCCCTTTCATTGGAGAAATGATGGACATCGTTAAGATTATCATTAATCTTTAAAGGGAGGTCAACAACTCCCATGCTATTTAATATCCTTGGCTAAGAGCATGTGGGGAAATAGTGCAGAGGCAAGGTGTTACAGGGAAACCATAAAGACTCCAGCGTTTCCATTACTGTATCTGTCAAGTTTGGGATTCCATTAAGCCTAATGCTAGGTCTGCCAAGACTCTCTTTAGACTTGGGTCTGCCCACAAGTCCCTCGTTCTTCCAATGACATGGGTTGGTAGATGACAAAATATAAGTTATTCGGGGCTTTGTTGGAGTTTTCATGTCCATTACAGAGCTGCGACACCCTTAAGAAAATGTTTTTAAAGTACCAGGAATAATCACACCTTGAACTTGTGGCAGAGGTATACTGTGATAAATCTTTTACGGATTTAAAAGGATAAATCTCACCTGTGATACCAGACGTCTCACTGACAGAATTCCCTTTAAGCTGCATCTTGAATATTCATGAACAAGCATGCAAAGGTGCAAGCTAGTGCATTTATTGAGCGCGCAATATTTAAATTGTTAGTAAAGAATTATGATAGAGTAAACAGTAAACGTGACAACTAACAGACAGTTGAAAGGAGAGGCAATGTTAACAAGAAAAGACAGGAAAGACGAAACTAGAGTAAAACACCCAGACGCACACACAAAACAATGAGTAGAGGAAACGGAAGAGGGGTTGGAAGGAAAAAAAAGGAAGATGAGATGAGATTTAAAGAAACATTAGAAAATTGAAAGAAAGGGAAAGTTAGAGAGAGTTTGAATTTATATGAGGGAAGTTTTTGATTAAATACGTTAAAGTCAAGAACAAACATTAAAAATTGTGAGGAAAGTAGATTTAATGTTATTTTGGAGCTGAACAACCAAGACCTTTAAAGCTTTCAGAATAGTCATATTCAAGTTGGTAGCGCCTCAGTGGCGTGATCGGTATGGTCTTAACCTACCACCTCGGTGGCCGCGAGTTCGATTCTCGGGCATTCCATTGAGGGGTTAGAGATGTGTATTTCTGGTGATAGAAGTTCACTCTCGACGTGGTTCGGAAGTCACGTAAAGCCGTTGGTCCTGTTGCTGAATAACCACTGGTTCCATGCAACGTAAAAACACCATACAAACAAACAAACATTCAAATTGATATAACTATTACTTGCCAACGATGAACCACCTCATACTGTGGTTCCCTGTGTATTATGATGATTTTGATAATTATTTGCTCCGATACCAATTATGAATATCTAGATCATATTCTATTGCCTTCAACTGATTGTCCAGATCGTGGCCACACAGCCATACAGTTTCCGTTTTCTCTTTCAACACTAACTTTGCTAGTTTGTGCAGCATAATTCGATTTAATTTAAATTTTCAACAGTTCAGCCGTTTCGAAATGAATTCATTACTGCAACGAAAATTTTCGGTCTGTTATTTATTAAACGAAATGGGAACATTACAGAACATCTGTGCAAATCTAGTCTATGCTGTAAAAGAGATTTCTTACGATCCTTGATTAACTGGTGATGTGACTTTTTCATATTATTTTTTGTGAATCAATAATTGTAATTTATCCACAGCGGAACTGTCTATGAATCATTCGACTCAACAGCGAGCATTAAGGAAGTTTTATCTTTTCTCTTAAGTTCCTCTTGGTTTAAGTAAATATTCATTATCGAAAATTAAATTTACAGTTTTTAAGATCGATGAATACGACATATTGACTCCATGTGATATCGAGATAAAAAAAAAAAAGATACAAATTACTAGGGATTTATTTCGTTAAGAATAGTGAAAGTAGGATCCTGGAAAGTAAACTTAACATTTAATTCACTACAAAAAATTATTCAAATCTGAAAAGGCTTTTAAAAAAAGATATTTTCCAAGGCAAAAATTATTTTTAATGTTCTTTTTTTATCAATTGCACCCTAGGAGCATTACGTGTAGTGACAAAGGTGAAGTCATAAACTGAGAGGATATTAAATTTTCCCTCTCTTTCTCTCCGCATGGAATTCTGTAAGGTCCATGCCGATTGCTATCACGACTGCTGTATCATAGTTATCATTACAATCTGTTTTGAGGGAGAGGAATTCCTCAAGTTTGCCAGACTGTACCTTGAGGACCGCATACAACAAGCTTCCTGGGATGTGGCGAAGATCAAGGAGGTTGGCGCAACTGCCAGTTGAGTTTGGAATTACATAACACTCGAACCAGCACTTCGATGATGGACAGTTATTCCCGACCCCGCCCACATTTTTAGATGTTCTTCAGAAGGAAACTACCCTCTCACTTTACATTTTACGTCTACACGGATGAGGACGGTGTTCGAAAATCTGTTTCTTTACATAGTAATATACGTTAATATATAAAAGTGGATTTTTTAAATAACTGATTGTTCTTCACGAGACTGTGAATTTCTTAACTATCATTACAATCTTATTGCAAGATCATAGGAAACAAGAACGGAAGGTGAGCGGACGAGCTATTATATTCGAAGTGAGAGAAGCCAAAGAACAAAAGAACTACATCTCAAGGGACGAAAGATCGCAAAAACAGGGAATTCCTGAGCTGAATAGTAGTAGGGAAATAAGACAGTTGCCGATTCGTGAACCTGACTGTGACTAACTCATATAAAAGAGTCCATGTAAATTAGGTTAATATAGTATATATACCCCTCGACACTCACCTAGTTATATATGGCGTCGTAGCTGAATCCCTCGTTTTCAATAATCCTTTATACTTTCCCACGACTGTGTTAAATACCTCTGTCCTCACCGTCACAATATCCCGACTATATTAGATGGAAATCATCACTGACTTCTTTTCCCCTCAATTATTGTTCTTTTCCCTCAATTGTTATTACCTGCGCGTCTGTCACTGCGCCATAGCTGGTGTTGTTCACGATGTTTTTGCCAGGATAGGCAGAGCATGTTTGTCCCAAGAGCGGTAAATGTGAAGATGTAGACTATATCTATATATATATATATATATATATATATATATATATATATATATATATATATATATATATATATATAGATAGAGAGAGGAGAGAGAGAGAGAGAGAGAGAGAGAGAGAGAGAGAGAGAGAGAGAGAGAGATTAAGGCACGTGGAAATGTGGTAGGGGTTTATATATTACATATATAAGAGCGAATACAGAAGTTCAGTACCAAGCTCTTTCATGTTTATTAACGCATCGTCGGGGCACAAATGAGACAAAGTTGAAAAGGTTAGAAGGTAAACAAAAAGGCCAAGAATACCAGATGGTTAATTGCCTGTCATTTTCCTGTGGGATTCGCTAACATTCTGAATTCACGTGCATCTACTTTGATTATTATAAGTATACATATATGCATGTATATATATATATATATATATATATATATATATATATATGATATACATATATATATGTATGCATAATATATATATACTATATTATATATATATATATTATATATATATATATATATATATATATATATGTATACATATATATGTATGCATATATATATATATACTATATAATATAGTATATATATATATATATATATATATATATATATATATATATATATATATATATATATATATACTATATTTATATATATATATATATATATCTATATATATTATATATATATATATATATATATATATATATATTATAATGTAGAAAAATATGTATTTTAATTCCTTTAATTTTACTAGTTAAAAAAAAATATGCATTATCACTACGGCATCAGTATTAAAGTACTTTACCTATGTAATTACTAACTAGTCAATTTTAAAATTACGTAATTTTCTAATAGCTTTTCTCGTCTAATCCTTTTAAACGGTTATTGCCGTAAACAAACCACCAATTTTAATGCGGAAAATGTTTTCTTGGTTTACTGAGTGACGGAGAACCGGCAGTACCTGTCAAGAACTTAACAACAGCAGTCTTCAGCAGAAGTTCCAGTCATACTTACCGTGGATTAAACTTTGAAGTGATTTAGTGACATATGGATCTTATCATTTGCATCACGGTCATGTGTTACGCAAATTATGGAATAATTCTATCAAGTTACCATTGGACCCGGACCTCCCGCCAAAGGGGAACCCGCTTACCTATCTCCTAAAATCACACTAAAAACAAGGTGAGAGAAAAGCTATTTTTTCTTTGTTTTTTAAACTGTCCAGATCTTTACTTTTATTCCTGCAGCTTTAATCGATGCTTATGTGATAAGTGTGTTATTATCTATACTTATCCAAATTATACGTACCTTACCTATACTTACCTTACATATAAGTGAATTACATACTTATTCATACTTCTAGTTACTTTGTTTAATTATATTTCATTAGTCTAATTTACTATTTAATTGTATTGAATTCTGTTTGTTTTTACACTCATTTTGACGTTTTGTTTACTGGGATAGAAATATACTTTACTTTTATTTTTACTTGTTGACTTTTGGGCTGTTATTTTCATTGGGGTAGTTGCGTCCGATTCTGTTCATACATGAAATCTTAAGATTTCCTCTTGTTCACTATTTCAGATGTGTATACTTTCGGATTCATTTCATTGGCCTCCGGATGATGCAGCCCAAGTACTCACTTCCTATCCTTGTGGTTCACGTCAAGTGTTTGTTTGTCATTCAGAAGTTTATTTTTGTGGTTCGATTCTATACATTACAATTAAATTCATTGTAACTTATACTTTATTATTTAATATATCCTATATTAACTTATAAATTTTTAATACGTTTACCTTATCATTAAAATCTGTATAGAATTCATTTTTATACATGGCGACCGTGACAGGATCTGGAAGTTGAGTGGGTGGCTGCGTTTCCCGGAGGTAGGTTTCGGGTCCATGGTGATAATTTGCATTAAATTTACTTAAGTTACTTTTGTGATTACTGTTTATACACTTCTGCTTATATTAGTATTGCATTTTATTGTTTTACTGTGGTCTATAATAACTTCTCGGAAGTTTGTAAGAAAGTCTGTTACGGAGTCGTTTGATCGACGTGATCAGTTCATCTTACTTGAAGCTTCAGATAAGCTAGCACTTGAGTCTAAGTTGACTGACAACATGGCACGTTTGAAGGAATTGGATCTTCAAATACAGGGTATAAAATGGAGTTCTGAAGAAAACGAAAGTGAACTGATGGAGGAATTGGAGGCCTGTGAAAATTATCAAGACAAACAACGTTCGTCTCTATTTAAGCTCCAATCGCCTGTTCCGACTACGCAATCATTCCCAACTCCAGCTCTTCCCCTTTTGAAGAGACCAACGGCTCCTTTACCTCGATACTCTGGTCAAGAGAACGAAGATCTAACTAAATTTCTATCTCAATTTGAGACAGTTATCAACAGGTATGAATACTCTGACTACGAAAAGCTTTTACTCCTAAAGCAGCAGATAACTGGAAGAGCCTTGGTTTTGATAGATTCCTTGGAGTCTCATAACCAAGGATATAGTAAAGCAAAGGAGCTCTTAGAAAAGGCACTTGCTTCTCCAGACGTTCATAAATTCAGCACCATCAAGCAGCTATCTGAGCTAAACTTGGGCAAATGTGATGACCCATTTGAATATGTATCCAAAGTTAAAGGTATAATAGAGAATGTCCGTAAGTTGAATGTTACTATTGATTATATTTTGCAATACTTTGTGTGGACAGGTCTGAATGAGAAGTTCAGGGATTTACTGATAAATATTACTAACCATACATGGCCTTCAATTGAAGAGATTGGTGATAACTTCTTCACTGCCTGCACAAGATACAATCACCATAAGAAGAAAGGGAAAGTAACGATCATTCTGTGGATATGGCAATAAATGTGAACTTCACAACCAGAGGGAACTAGTGGAGTTACTGCAAAAAAAAAACGTTATCCATGCTCCTTGTGTAGCACAGTCCAAGAAAAGGCTAGCCATAACATCAGAGATTGTACGAACTTTATTTCTCCGGTTTTCTTTCCAAAGTTGAGAAATTGAAGAGTATCGATGGATTGTACTAGATGTGGGCCTGGCATCACATTCTACTGAAAAGTGCAGATACAAATTTAGAGATCGGTGTGTAAATTGCAAAGGTTTTCCATTGGAATTACTTGTGCACTCGTCCAGGGAAAATCAATCCAATGACATTGGTCAAAAGAATCTGGACCTTAACAAGAAAAAGTTCCATGAAAAAAACAAGGGCAAGAAAGACACAAAGGCTAAAACTCCTGCGGAAAGATCCCAGAATAACATTACTACTATTACAGAGGCTTTGAATAACTCAAGTGAGGGAGATACGATTCTTCCAACCTTCACGTGTAACATAAGTGGATTCAATGTGCGTTGTATGAAAGACAGTGGATGTCAATCCAATTTCATATCTGAAGAGTTGGCAAGCAGATTGAATCTACCAGTCATACGAGAGAGTGTTAAACTTACTGTGAATGGTAATCAAAAAAAAAAAAAAAAAAAATGTCCCCTAGAAGTTATGACACCAAAATTGTCGAGGTGGAAATGAAATTTGACAGGGATTCAAGAGTCATTTATGCATTGTGCCTTCCTAATATAAATACTTTGAATCTTCCCAAGTTGAACAGAGTTGTTAATGGATTTCTGTCAAAAGGATATAAATTGGCAGATACAAGACTTTTGGATGGTTCAGAAGATATTTCTGATATCCAGCTTATTTTGGGATCAAAATCCAGCTATTGCATAAACCTGAGACTGAAATTGTATTCGGAGAGAAATCTATATATTCAAGAACTCCTCATGGTGTAGTGTTAAAGGGAGCAACTGAGACTATTTACATGATCTGCCTTATTTACCATATGCCCCTGAAGTCTCGTCGTCTTCCTACATTTCGATAACTAATAGAACCCCAGACTACCTGCCTTCAGAAGAAGCTAAGTTTTATCAAACCTCTAATATAGATTTTGGTAAAATCGAAAATAGAAATGAATCATTTGTTTTGGAAGGAGAGGATGATGAAGTCGGTGGGTTGGTTGATATTGACAAGGATGTACTTTATTCTGTTTGTGACCAAGCATTACATAGAGAGACTTCAGTGTACTCTGAAACTGTTGAAATCCATACTCAGTTGGTCAATTACGTTTTAGAGAAAACTACAAGGAATAGTGAAGGGAGGCTGGTGATGCCATTACTCTGGAACCCTAGAGTTTCTCGCTTTTTTGGGACATAACTTCAATATCAGAGAAAATACTGTCAAGCCTGCAAAGAAAATTGCAAGGAAATTTAGACGATAAACTGAAGCAGATAAATATGGTAGGAGCAGCGGATGCTGGAATAATTGAGAGAATTGAAAATTTAGATCAATTCAAGAAGGATCATCCAGAGTCCAGTTTCATGCCTTTTATGGGCATTTTTAAGCCTGATCGTGAGACCACAACATGTAGGGTTGTGTTCCTATCCAATTTGAGTGACAAAGGAAGTATGAATCACAATCAAAACTATGTATGCAAGGTCCAACATTAAATCAGAAACTCTCCACTTCCATTATCAATTTGAGGTTCGGAAGCAAACTATGTTGCTTTTGATATAAAGAAGGCATTCAACAATATAGGTCTTGAGGAGGTCGACCAAAATCGCCTTTGTTTTTTGTGGTTTAGAAATCTTGAAGAGGGAGATTTTTCAATTATTGGCTATAAGAATAGTAGACTTCTTTTTGGACTTAGATGTTCACCTGCATTATTAATGCTTGGATTATACAAGATATTGATACTGGATTCTACGAATGATTCATTTCCATTGATGAAACTCAAGAGAACCATTTATCAGTTGTCTTATATGGACAACTGTGCATTTACGGCAGAAACGTCGGAGTGTTTGTTGTTGTGGATGTATACAATGTTTGGAGGATATTTTTCAGTCCATATAAGTTTTCACTTCAGCAGTTTTTGTCTAATGACATGTCATTACAGAAAGAAATTGACAAAATTCAGGAAACAGAGACTCCAACAAAAAGTAAACTGCTGGGACTTGAGTGGGATCGAATGAGTGATACATTGTCTACAAAACCCATACAACTGGATATAAATTCATCAACAAAAAGAGAAGTTTTTATCTACTATAGCTTCACAGTTCGATCTTCTTAATTTCAACGGACCTATACTGATCGAGCCAGATGTTTCTACACAGATTGCAATGTAGACCCAGAACTAGATTGGGATGAAAAAACTTACTGCTCCTTTGATCAATGAATGGAAGAATATCTGCAAACAGGCCAATTCTGCACCTTCTGTAGAGTTCCCACGGAATTTTGATGCTCGTACTGACAAATATAAATTGGTTGGGTTTGCTGATAGTAGTAAGGTTCTGTTTGGCACTGCAGTGTATCTGTATAACTTAAATACAAATAAGATCTACTTTATTTTAGCAAGAAATAAACTGGTGAGTAAACAATTGGAGTCAAAATCCATACCAAGCTTGGAATTGCAAGCTCTTGCATTAACCGTTGAAACTGTAAAGGATTTGAAGAATGAACTTTCAGGATTTGGTTGCATTGATCCTATTGAGATAGTTGGATGTGAATCTACTCCTGACAGTTTGGTGGTTACTGACCTGGCTGCAGTCTTACGCCTTGAAACTTGACAAACTACAAAAAAAAGCAACCCTTTGTACTCAATAGGTTAGAGTATATCAATAAGCTGTGTGAGGATTCTTGTATGAAATTTTCTTTTGTATCTGGAGAAGATAATCCAGCAGACTGCATCACCAGACCTTTATCCTTTAGACAGCTGATGAAAGCAAACTATATAACTGGTCCCAAGTTCATTACAGAAAGCGAAAGCAATGTGATCTGTAGTGACAGCACATTGTCGTTCATTATACCTGGATTATTTGAACCAAAACGAGTGCATAAAGTGGAGACCAATTGTGGTAGTGCTTGTTCTCCGCATGTGTGCTCGAACATCTTTTCTCTTTCTAATAGGTTTCTAGTTTTGAGAAGGCTGTGAGAGTGCATGCGGTGGTGCTCAGGTTCTGCAGCATTTTGAAATCTAAGTTTAAAAGTAAACATCCAGCTCTAGATCATTTTGAAGTTGAAGATGAAGGCTTTAACTTTTATGATGAAGCTTGTAGGCAGATTATAATCAGGGATCAACATATTCACTTCCCAGATGTCTTTGATTATTTTCACTCAAAACAGAAGCAGTTGAAGAATCTGCCTAACATTGTTGCACAGTTGAACTTGTTTCTTGATTCGGATGGCATGGTGAGGGTAAAGAGTAAATGCCGAAGATTGAAGGAAGTCCAACATCTTAACAAATTCAACTATCCTTTACTAATATCGAAGGACAGTATATTGGTTCCTCTGATTATAAGGGAATTGCACGTGAAGCTCTCACATGCTGGTTGTTATCCTTTGTTGGCGGAACTTAGAAGAAACTTTTGGATTACCCATATATACTCGGCTGTGAAGAAAGTTCTGTCAAACTGCATTACTTGTAAGAGAGTAAATGAGAGGGTAATTAAACTAAATCAAAGTCATTACCCAGAGTTCAGGATTAATCCTGAAAACATACCGTACAGGCAGATTTTTATTGATCATATGGGGCCATTTAAAATAAAGAATGATCAAGGAAATACTGTCAAGGTATGGTTGTTATGTATTAACGTGTCTGTGGTTATCGGGGCTATTAACTTGAAAATTTGTATGGATTTAACTTCAGAGGAATTTATTAGAGCATTACAACTTCATACATATGAATTTGGCATTCCCTCCTTATGTCTGTCTGATTTGGGATCGCAATTCGTTGCTGGTGCAAATCAGATCTGTAGTTTCCTCAGCGATTACGAGACAAATGCATATTTACAGGAACATGGAATTAAATCCTTAAAATTTGAGCAATATTACAAGGGATGTAATAAACTCGGCTCGTTAGTAGAGTCTTGTGTGAAACTAACCAAGCGCTTATTATTTGGAGCAATACGCAATAATGTTCTTCCCCTTCGGGATTTTGATTTTATTGTTCACAAAACTATACATTTGGTGAACAGAAGCCAATTTCATTTAAAGAGTCTCTTAGGGACTCTTCAGGAGAGAGCATTCCAGAAAATCATTACCCCGGAGATGTTGATTCATGGCAGAGAATTGGTTTCCATCAATATAATCCCTCAACTACAAGGCCCAAACAACAGATCCCGATCCGGAATTCAATGCAGATCAGATTCCTTCATCATTACTGAAACTACAAATGTACGACATAATATCATTAAAAAATATACATGAAGAATTTATTGGGAATCTGATATATCAAGCCGTGAATAAAAAAACAAAGACCAGAATACAATCCCGTTCAACATAAAGAACTTAAAGTTGGAGATATAGTACTTTTTAAAGGAACCCTTAGCTAAACCCTGTAATTATCCAATGGGACGCATTAAGGAAATTATAACAAATATAAACAATGAAGTTACGGCTGTGAAAGTCTTTAAAGGGAAAACTGGAGAAATACTTAAAACGCACTCTAGTTTCTATAATTCCTCTTTTGTCAGTCCCAGGCGATGATGAGAAGCAAGGTGTACCAGACACTAATAATGTTCATATTGTATCATCACGTCCTAAAAGAAAAGCAGCTATACAGGGTGCTACCAAAATTCACCAAATTTTGGCTGAATCTGATTAGGGATTTTTCATTACTGTTAATATTGTTTTATTTGGATTCTTTTGGTTGGTTTTTATTTTTGGGTAATTTTCATGTAAATTACATTTACATTATATACTTTTGATTTCATACTAAATCAAAATCTCTCCCTGGAGTGTAGAAAAATATGTATTTAATTCCTTTAATTTTATATTTTTATGTTTAAAAAAAAATATGCATTATCACTACGGCATCAGTATAAAGTACTTTACCTATGTAATTACTTAACCTAGTCAATTTTGTTAAAATTAACGTAATTTTCATAAATAGCTTTTCTCGTCTAATCCTTTTAAACGGTTATTGCCGTAAACAAACCACCAATTTTAATGCGGAAAATGTTTTTCTTGGTTTACTGAGTGACGGAGAACCGGCAGTACCTGTCAAGAACTTAACAACAGCAGTCTTCAGCAGAAGTTCCAGTCATACTTACCGTGGATTAAAACTTTGAAGTGATTTAGTGACATATGGATCTTATCATTTGCATCACGGTCATGTGTTACGCAAATATGGAATAATTCTATCAAGTTACCATTGGACCCGGACCTGCCAAAGGGGAACCCGCTTACCTATCTCCTAAATCACACTAAAAACCAAGGTGAGAGAAAAGCTATTTTTTTCTTTGTTTTTTTAAACTGTCCAGATCTTTACTTTTGTATTCCTTCCTGCAGCTTTAATCGATGCTTATGTGATAAGTGTTATTATCTATACTTATCCAAATTATACGTACCTTGTACCTATACTTACCTTACATATAAGTGAATTACATACTTATTCATACTTCTAGTTACTTGTTTAATTATATTTCATTAGTCAATTTACTATTTAATTGTATTGAATTCTGTTTGTTTTTACACTCATTTTGACGTTTTGTTTACTGGGATAGAAATATACTTGACATTTTACTTGTTGACTTTTGGGCTGTTATTTCATTGGGGTAGTTGCGTCCGATTCTGTTCATACATGAAAGTCTTAAGATTTCCTCTTGTTCACTATTTCAGATGTGTTTGTATACTTTCGGATTCATTTCATTGGCCTCCGGATGATGCAGCCCAAGTACTCACTTCCTATCCTTGTGGTTCACGTCAAAGTGTTTGTTTGTTCCATTCAGAAGTTTATTTTTGTGTTCGATTCTATACATTACAATTAAATTCATTGTAACTTATACTTTATTATTTAATATATCCTATATTAACTTATAAATTTTAATACGTTACCTTGATCATTAAAATCTTGTATAGAATTCATTTTTTATACATATATATATATCATGTATATAGTATATATATATATATCTATATATATATATATATATATATATATATATATATATATATATATATATATATATATAGCCTATAACGTTTTTGAGCGTGTTTGCGGGCGAGAGCGGGCGTGTCTTCTCACACTTTCTACATTGCTAATAACTTAATTATCTTAAGATCGATAGAAACAAGTAATTATGGCCAATTACCCGTTTTAGAACAATGACTACAATTAGTTGTTGTTACTGATAGGAGACCATTATTATGACTTTATTATCCTGTCTCATGAGTCATGTATCATAATTCTTTTGCATTTAGGATTTAAATTCAACTATATTTATTTAGTTCCGCTGTAGTTGTAAAGGAGAATGATAATGGTGATTACCTCGCAAGATGATTCCATCATTAGTAAATCACACATGGGAAGGGTTCATTAGCGATTGCAAACCTGTTCTAATGCAATTAGCAGCGCTATACGGATACCTTCCTCATTTACATGTTCTGTGAATACAGTGATGTAATAAGCATATAATCAAGTACCCATCAGCCCTGATATGCCCTTTCATAAAGAATATTATGTTAACATTTGTTCTAGGACCTAGGTAGACACAGTGACTAAGCAATCAGGATGGTGGTAAGAATTCCATAGCCTGATCCGGATCTTTAAGTAAATTAAATCATTTCTCGGTTAAAGAGTCGTTCATATTTTGAACATCTGAATTCACTTCTTAATGCTCTCGTAAGTATGCTACAAAACAGGCAGACAGAAAAACACTTTAGTAGACGTATTTAAGGAATATTCAAACAAGTAAGTCAAGGTTTTTCGTTTGTGTGTGGATTAAACCAAAAATGTGTGAAAGCTTTAGTAAAAATCACTCACTGTAAAGTGAAAAACACACGTTGTGTGTGTGTATGTGTATAATTATCATTGGTAAAGATTCTTGTACACACATACATGTACCCATTCACACACAAGTGTGCGTACACACAAACGCATAATATATATATACATACATATCACACACATACACACACACACACACACACACACACACACACACACATATATATATATATATATATATATATATAATATTATATATATATAGTATATTAATATATTAGATATATATGAAAACTCATTTCCTTGATAGTTTATGAAAATCATAGATAATAGTAAAACAACCACTAGTTAGTGAAATTTATCAAGATACACACAAAAAAAAGGCTGAGGCGTTATAGAAGTTACACCAAAAGCGAAATTCAGTTACAAATGCAATCCAGTTAAATGTATTGTTATTCAAAGCATTGTTGCAATTAAGTAGCACAATATGTTGCTTTCATTCGCTAGTGACCAGTAATTTATGAAGAGTCCTTCTGTGTGAACATCTCAAAAGTATGACTGTTTAAAAATGAGAATAATCGTTCTTTTTTGGATAGATAATTATTCATTTCTTTGACATCCCTTCCACATGGTATTTTCGCGAAAACAGTTTTCTATCTCATCTCTCTCTCTCTCTCTCTCTCTCTCTCTCTCTCTCTCTCTCTCTCTCTCATATTTCCTTGTCAAATTCCTTTCCTCAGATACTACAGAACTGCATTTCCATTATATAATATAATATTCTATTTTGGGATTACAAACCATTCCCCTCTATTTGAAAAGGATTCATTCTTGCCTTTGATTTCGTGATAAAAATAGGAACTGAGCAACCATCCTTTCTTTGGACTGTCGAAACATTTAAGAAAATGGAGGTATGACATTGATCGTACGCGTCAATTTTCCCAATATCATACATCCCAATTTCAAGGGGGGTGTGGGGGGGGGATTACTTTTAAAGGTAGTAGATGGAAACATAAGGTTAAATCTCTTTAACGTTGAAC
>NC_061107.1:22611448-22681448 GCF_015104395.2 Macrobrachium nipponense | reverse complement strand
TTCACAGTTTTCCCGGGCAGCGCAGGGTAGGTCAGCTAGTATATATAAGGCTATAAACCATCCAATATTTTTTGTGTGGTTTAAAGGCCGTTCAGCCGTGATTGAATAACACAGACAGACGGACATAACGCCCAATATAGTATTATGATTATTATTATTATTATTATTATTATTATTATTATTATTATTATTATTATTAGTTATTATTATTATTATTATTTATTATTTATTATTATTAATTTCAATTTCAGTTGTGATAATAGCTACTGTTTTTGGGTCCCAATGATAAGGAAAGTCATTTAATTTTCCATTATCCATTGAAGTGAGGTGGATTTCTCATTATCTCTGCTCTCTCAGTTTTATCTTTTCACCTCACTTGTGAAATTGGCGCAGGGACCATCATCAGAGAGGGGTCGTCCCAGTGTAAAACGTTTTTCCCCTTTGGTTAATAAAGAGGGGAAAAGACAAAAGGTAGATTAACATGTTATCCATCGCTTTAGCTCACTCGACGATCAAATATCTATTGTTTCTGTTTTAAATAGCCAATTCATCAATTCAGGGTGATGACGTTCGCGGCGTTGTCTAAAATCAATTGGTGTTGAAGTGGAGGGTTTTCGTCATAACAGGTAATCCCTTTGTATTCTGGTAGATTTGAAGAGCTGCAAGTCTACATTTCTGTTATGAATAGACATTGCGTCACGGTATATATCTGCCTGGCTATTGTTACGTAACAAGGAGCATAAGAAACAAGAATAAGAATGTCCCACGTGCATAAGAAGTTGTTTACGAGGAGTCAGAAAAACGTGTAGGTTCGGTAGAGTTTGGAGCTGGACTTCACGGGGCATTTCTTTCAGTTGCTGACTTCAGACATTCAGTGAAATTTAAGTTAACCCTGCTTCAGATGAATTTTTTTCTACAATCAGATTCCAATACTTCTACAAGATATTTAACTGATTTTTCTACAATCAGATTCCAATACTTCTACAAGATATTTAACTGATTTTTCTACAATCAGATTCCAATACTTCTACAAGATATTTAACTGTTTTCCATTTTCATAGGAATACGCATATTTCTCAAGAATGACCCTTTGTATGTGCTAAATTGTGGAGGATGCATTACTAAAAGTACATTTCAGCCTGCAACAATCCAAATTTCGTACACAAAGAGTAAGTATTTAATTTTATATGAGAGTCAGGTGTCAATTTTAAATAAAACCACAATGCAATAAAACTAACTTTTTCCCCGGTAGACAAAGCAGAGCTTCCCAAATCTCAGTATATCTTTTAAAGACGAGGTTACCTCAACTGACACTTCTACTCTTTCACAGCTGGAGTTACAGGTGGGAGCAGATCACAGCCCATGCAAATGCGTGTCTGTTCTCTATCTCTAAGCTAGACCAGGTCCTTTCTTTTAGTTATAGACATACGCTTAGTTTCAATAGATCAGAATAAAAGAAATGTGATAAAATAAAATGCACGGACTTTAGATCAGTAATATAGAAAAATCCAGCGGGGGGTGGGGGTGTTGTTAACGGGAGGGGGATATGATGCAGAGAGAGAGAGAGAGAGAGAGAGAGAGAGAGAGAGAGAGAGAGATTTTGCACCACCATAAGTAAGATGCAGCGTTAACTCCTTTATCCACGTCACCAGTTAAGTGCATAAGTGCATTTTAGTTTACAAGAGACTGCGCATTTTGCACTGTTGATATGGATTTTAGATTATCTTTCAAGCACAATTAATTTCTGCTAGGCAACTTGACCAACAACATATTATATATAATATATATATACATATATATGTGTTTGAATGTGTGTGTATTTAATATTATCTGTATTATATGTGTCGCATTTCTGATCCGAAGCGGCAATAGAAAATTAAACCCTTTATTGTTTGTCACGCGTATAAACGCCTCATGAACTAATACAGATATACTTTAAACGACACTGATTGTAATGGAAGGAAAGTTTCTTCTTTTTTCTTTGGCAGCATAAAAGAAATTCTCCGTGTGTTACTTGATGTGTGAACTTTGACAACTGGCTAATGTTCGACTGTGGTGGCCATATTTGCCACAGCATCCACCAGATTTATGGCGATAATGAGGCTCGACCCTGTTACCTAAATCGCATTGTTGGAGGAGACGCGACCTCATAACGAAGTGACGGGAGTCTTCGCCCTCATTAGAGGGGGGAGGGGGGGGGGGGGGGGGGGGGTGGGGGAGGGGGGGGGGGGTGGGGGGGGGGGGGGAGGGAGGGAGACTTGAACAAAAGGCTGGGGTTGCTTAGTTACTCCTCCAGACGATAATTAAGATCCGGAATGAATCTCTAAAACTGTCGGGGTAAAGTGGCGAAGGCTCTGTTGGTGAATAAAGATTTTGATGAGCACGAGAATTAATTTAGTTGACACAGTAGGATAAGTGTGAAGGAGAGACAGTTAAATTTTTCCTTTTCTCATGAATATAATACAAACATGTTTGTCCTTGGATGGTGGAAAAATAGTTCTTTTTTGTTGGAGTTAAGAAACGATTGTTGTTTAGATTTATGAAAGAAATGCTGTCAAGTCAGGCACTGGGGCACTTTGGGTCATTCTTAAAACAATGGAAAGAGGGAGTTGGGGTGGTTGGGCAGCGAAATAGAGATCCAGAAAATAAGGGAAACGAATACAAACCGGACGAATACCCCACTGAGAAGTAACAGCTGGAGGAGTTGGACAGCAAGCCTCAAGAAAGGAAGGGGGCTGGAGGTGGAATAAAAACTAAAACGTGGGTGCGGGTAGGGACCGAAGGGACGCTGCAAACACCCTTTAATAATGCCTACAGTGAACCACGTGAAATGCGCTAACGGTGCTACTCCCCAGGAAGTCCCCATAGGGGGTTAGTGCCATCAGTGGACCTCATGCGGTGCACTGTTGGCATTACTTAAGGTTCTTTGCAGCGTGCCTTCGGTCCCTAGCTGCAACCACTTTCGTTCCTTTTACTGTAACTTCTTTCATATTCTCTTTCTTCATCTTACTGTCCACTCTCTCCTAATACTTGATTCTTAGTGGAACTGCGAGTTTTTCCTCTTGTTACACCTTTTAAACCTTTTACTGTCATTTTCCTTCAGCACTGAATGACCTCATAGGTCCCGGTGCTTGGCCTTTGGCCTAAATTCTATATTGTATATTGTATATTCTACTCCCCAGGAAGTAAAGAAATTATATAAATTTTACTTATATAAAGCAAGATACAATTTTTCTCCAGGCAATGGGTTATGTTTTTGTTTCGCCTTCTCTGGCAGCAAGCAGGGTTACAAGAAAAATAATTACAGGAATTCAACGAGAGTGAAAAATTTCGTTGGGAGAGAGACCTTCCCGCTATGAATAACTTTTGAGAACAAGTAATGAACGGCCAAGATCACATCTTTATGCTGGTTGAAAAGATTTATGAGAGACTGCATTATTATTAGGGGCAACGTTTTCATATCACTGAAAATAATGGTAACTGTTGAATAATTGAGGTGAACGAGATTAACCGCCAAAAACACAACTTGAAACAACTTGAAGGTCACAGATTTTTTCATCTTTATTCTTTACAGTCGGATTAACATTTATAGCATTTTGGGAGGGGGGCGCTAGTAAAGGATTAACGCAAGCATTGCATGGTTTTAACCCTTCGCCATTAAGACAAACAGAAAGACTGAAATTCATTTAAATCAACAGGAAATTACCTGAATATCTTATTTCCCGTCACTATGAAAGGTATGGATATGTACTAGAGGTTTGCTCTCTTGGTTCCATCTTTTTTTACAGTGATTTTTTCACTGACATGACGAGAGTATTCAAAGTTATGATTAAACAACTGACCCATAAACACACACAAAAAATGAACTGTTTTAAAATTACACAAACATCAAGGCAGATGACGATGAGATTCCGTATTACTCACGACCCCCGTACATGTTATAAGTTGCCAAAGCAATATTGACCAGCGATTTAAGAGAAATCCTTTGAGCAATTAATATGAAAAGTAAAATGGGCGAACACAAATTTGTTTCATTTTCTGTGATGGAAACAGCAACGTTATAACAACAATTCTCTCTCTCTCTCTCTCTCTCTCTCTCTCTCTCTCTCTCTCTCTCTCTCTCTCTCTCTCTCTCTCTCTCTCATTTATGGAATCTATTTTCGCATTGCTGACGGAAATTACATTCCCTTCCTCAATGCATTTATTTTAGATCGTAATCAAAAATTTATTTCTTTTATTTCAAAGAAAAAAAGATGATCTATTTCATTAACGTTTGTGGGTAGAGAATGAGAAATTGAATCAGCAGTATCTGTTCGGACTGTCTTTGTACATCTCACAGATAATAGAATAAGAGTAAATTACATATGAAATCTAATGCTTTGAAAGAAAATCTTTCTGGGTATTTTACACAAGAAACGAGAGGGTTGAAGTTTTCTGCCTCGGACAAAGATCCGAAAGAAATCCATCTTTGACAACAAAGTTCGAGCTGCATACGAGTTCAAGACAGTCAGTAAAATCGCCCTTTCTTATCGCCATTTGCATACTTCTCCTTTCACCTTTCTCTCTCCTTTCCCCTCTTCTTCCTCCTCCTTCCCTCCCTCTCAAAGCGATGTGCTTCCCCAAGCAACTTCATTTCTGGAACCCTTCCATTCAGCCGTCTGGAAGCAATAGGCTATTTCGAGACGGCTGAACTTTGTGCATCGTCCTTGGATATACAGTGAGGACTTCAGCTCCTGAATACTTTACTTAAGTATCTTATCAAATAATGAATTATTAATTTCTAAAACAATTATATAAAAATGCAGGTGATTTAATATAGAAAATTAAAGTGAATGATACTTATACGTATACATATTATATATTATATATATATATATATATATGATATATATATATATAATATATATATATATACGTATATATAATATATATAATATATATAGATATATATTATATATATAGTATATATATATATACACATGCATTACTTGCAGAAACTATAAACTGAAGTATATATAAGTAAACTTCCTATAATATCAAGCTAATGTTAAATATCGTTTAAAAAAAAAAGAGAAAGACTTCTTACTTCCTAATTTAAAATTTTCTAAAACTAACAATTTCATCCATGAATAATGACAAAATAAATTTTCTTTTTATTCCACCCTTATTCCTCCACCACAAAAACCTCCCCTGATATCGTCTGAGGAATTCTTTTTTGGGATCCTTCAAATGAGACGCTCGAGTCGCCCAAGTTGCTTTTTATTCCCGAGACTGCACAACTCGACTGGCTCTTAGGGGATGCACCCGAATCTCTTTGGCATCCAAAGACTCCGATGCTGCTGCAGTTTCCGCACTGTCCCCTGTTTAGTTTTCCTTTGCTTTCCAGCGCAAATTGAGTTGCGTGCTGTTTTTGTTTGCGTTCTTTCTTTGTAACCGTAGATTAAGACACGATTCGATTTTCTCTTTATGTTTCCATGTTCAGCGGACTGTTTTAGTTTTGTTGTATCTAATCATTCTAATTTAATTTAATTTCACTTATTTCTAAGTATCTCCATTTTTCATTCTTGCTTGAGATTATTCTTCACACTTTGGGCGTGAACGCGTTACTCTTTTTAACTCCCTTTGCGGTTTCTTTATTGGGTTCTGTAAACGATCAGAAAACATTGAGGATAGCAACGTCTTGCCTAATGGAGAGAGAGAGAGAGAGAGAGAGAGAGGGAGAGACTAGTAAATGTATTTGCGAGAGAAATGTAATTGCGAGAGAGAGAGAGAGAGAGAGAGAGAGAGAGAGAGAGAGAGAGACTAGTGAATGTAATTGCGAGAGAGAGAGAGAGAGAGACTAGTGAATGTAATTGCGAGAGAAAAAGAGAAACTAGTAAATGTAATAGAGAGAGAGAGAGAGAGTAGTAGTATTAGTAGTAGAAGTAGTAGTAATGCAATTGCTCTAGAGAGGAGAGAGAGAGAGAGAGCTTGAAATTTTTGCATGGAGAAGCTGTTGCATGACGTGAGTTTCACTTCATTCCTTGTAGGAAATTCTGAATGCTTAATATCCTTAGGACGAAAGAGAGAGAACCGGGATTTTGAACATTGAACTGGTTGAACTTCACTTCAGGTTAGCATTATTAACAGCATGCGTGTTGTTAGCGTGTTATCTTTTCAAAGGATAACAATCATATTAGAGTATCGTTAGTGTTCAACTTCATCCTCCAGTAATCTTGACTTACTGTTCAAAAACATCTGAATCAGAAGCAGAATATATTTTAGCACCTATGATTTAATTGCTCTGTTCCAGATGATTTTTCATTCTGAAATATACAAGGAGATACATAAGGTGTTCTTATCGTATTTGAGGTATATCTGACTCTCCTTTAAGGTTTAATCCTGTAGATTTATAACTACAAATAAACAATCCAAGTCCTCTAAAGAAATATGGGTCTCGCAATAGCAAATCCAACCACATTGATTTGTGTTAACTAACCGTAACTTTTTGACCTTCGTAGAGAACGTTTAAGTACCATATACGCTCCTTAACACTCTCATTTATGAGTTTTTTAAATGAAATTATGAAGAGCCATAAAATAAAGTCTAAGCAAGCAGCAAACAATGCTTTTTTCTAAAGATTCAGTACCCTACCTTTTCAGAAATTCCATTAGAGATACGATCCCTATACTATCTAATTGAAGATTTTATAATGAGATACATAACTTGAGTTATTTACTTGTCGATACGAAGGTTTCTGAATCAAAACCCGTATATGTTCCTATTGCTGAATTGAATAAAATAATTAAAAACCCAGAGACCTCAAAAGACTCAATACAGATACCATAACTATGAGACGCCCCATTATGAAGAAATACGCTTGAATTTGTATGAACAACAGCACTTCATAAATATTTTTCTAAGTATTTTTTTTCACTTACCCATAGCTCAGAGGTCATAAAAAGTATAAGAGGAGGTCTTGGGTAGAAAAAAGGGTGAGGAAAAGAAGCGGAGATGTTTGGGAGAAATGCGGGAAGGTCTGTGGCCACGATAGAGATGAGAGAGAGACCTAGAGGAAGAGAAGAAGAGAGAGGGAGCGAGAGAGAGAGAGAGAGAGAGAGAGAGAGAGAGAGACCGACCTTATTTGGTATGCCTGTAGTGAATGAGTGCATTGAGTGAGTAATAAAAGAAAAAGGTTGCATGGTCCTCTTATGTGTTTGGATTTCAGAATTATTTTTTATCACTAATCATGTTTAATATTTAATTAATTCATTTTTTTGCAATAAGTCAAAATTTCAGGACTGGATGTTTGTTATTTTTTTAGATAGTATTATAAAAATTTGTGGTCATATAAATAGGACCTTATTTGATTAAATATATAACCCGCCGTATTTATAATGTAGCAAGTTTATTATGTTACTGCAAATTGTCTTGTTTCATCTTGTGTGAGAGTTCATCGTGGACGTTATAATCAGCAGAATATCTGAGTCATACACAAACATAGATTCACAATGTGTTTTATATAGTAGTATATTTCACGTAATTTTAAGATTGTTGCAATGTCACTTAGGTTTATCACCATTTATGAGATAATAACCGTCGAAATCCCACTGATTTCCTTCATGATTATTATTTGTGTTAAATATGTTATTTCTCTTACACTGTGAACTTCATTCATGACATGTTTTTAGTCACCTGATTTATTTTAATGGCCAATATTTCATAAACCACCTGAAATGGTCGATAACGTGTGATATCATTGTTTCAGGGAGTTTCAGAGAAAAATGAACAGACAGACAGACAGACATAGCCCATGATATATATATATATATATATATATATATATATATATATATATATATATATATATATATATATATATATATATATATATATATATCTATATGTATATATATATATTTACTTGAGGTTCCAGGAAGATTTTATTCAAATTAAAATTTTATCCTTGGATCTGCAATTGATTCTTCACGTAGTTCCAGAAGCAATCTGAGGAATCCTGTAGTTACTAAAGACCCTTTACAGAAGACTTCAAACTCCCTTGAAACCTCTCAACACCCAAGAGATTCAGATTAAGTCTTTAGGATGAAAAGGAAATAAAAGTACTGTTTCTGACGGAAGTTACTGAACTTGATGATGTAAATAGAGTTTACAATACCAAAAATCCATTTTATTTTATCTTAACTATAAGTTTACTCATAGTATAGAGGAAGCAAGAGAGTCATCAAGAAAATCTATTCAGCTGAGCGAAGTTAACGAATAGATTAAAACGAGGGGTTGAGCAGTAGTGAAGTCTGGTGGGTGTGATATTACCATCTTAGATGTACTTGTTTTGTATTTTGTCGTTATTGTTACATTATCATTGTTTATATATGGAGGAAAATAGGTGTCCATAAATTCTAGTTTTTAGTATAACTCAAGGATGCTTTTATATACATATAAATGTAAGCACCTAACTATAATAAAAGTGTAAAATTCAAAACAATGGCAATATATGGAATTAACCAGGAATCCTAACTAATAAAAATGTTATTTGCAATATGTCAGAATTCCAGGACTGCACGTTGGCATTTTTGAGATAGTATTATAAAAATTTGTGACTCTATAAATAGGCTCTTATTTGATTCCAAATTTATCAAAGCTAATAAAATAATATTGTACAAAATTGACTTTTGAGCATCTTCTGTAGCAGGTAATGGCTGCTACTAAGAAACGCGTTGGCTAAAATGTTCGCATTTAACAAAAGACACTAATTTACAAAACACACCCATTGCCCTCAAAGGACAGTACGTACCAATAATGCAACGTCGCAAGGAAAAGTGACGGCATCGCCCTGTTACAAAGTACTGTATTTGCCTTTGCCTTTTGCATGGTGCCATTTGAAATATATCACGAATGAGGGAACTTTTGACTCCTATCTTCTCCGGTGCCCAATACTAGATTCACGTATTTTTGATAGATACCCTAAAGATCTTAACAGATCATTGTGGCCGAGGTCCATAAACCTTCAGTGTCAAAGATTTAAGTCAGAGATTACTAGCCACCAGATTCTCTCAGGTATGTTTTCAAGAAGGAAAGGAAAACTGCAAAGACTTGTGAAACAGTTAAAATTGATTGTTTGCCAGCAGTTAGGGCTCCATTATGGAATAGACCTTTCTCAATGAATCGATTTTATACAAATTTCATTCCGGTAGGGATAGAACACAATTCCGTATTTAGACATGAACTGAACGAAAATAAATAAAAACAGGAAAGATCGAAAGGAAAAGCAAAATAAAGTGACCTACCTCGAAGGAGATAATTTATTCACTCGCTCTCACGTACTTTCAGGCCTACTCCCACTAGTGGTATTTATTTCCAACTAATCATTCATCCGATAAGCCCTTCAGCCATTATTTTATTTAAATATATTAGTATCCAAATACCTTTTCTTGTCAATTGTCTTTAAAAATTTTCCTTTTTTGGATATCCTTCAACCTTAGTATTTCCACTCACTTTTTCTCAGTCTCCCCTTTGTTTTTAAACGTAACTTCAATTATATTTGGTTATTTTCTTTTATTTCGGTTCCACTTTATTTTCTAATGATTTTAAATCCGCATCTTTTATGGATATAGTTCAGCCATAACATGAATATTTTTAAACCCAACTTAATACACCAAAGATTTTTATTGAATATTTTCTATCTTCGTGCTCTGAATATATTGAACTTCTGATATAAGATCCAGGTGTACTTAAATCAAGCTATTTATTTACAAAGTGTGTGTGTGTGTGTGTGTGTGTGTGTGTGTGTGTGTGTGTGTGTGCGCGCGCGCGTTTCAGACGGTCTTTTACGAATATTCTCAATCATAGAAGACATTCCAGACCCACAATATTTCATTTAAAGTTTCCGGTGAGATTTTTTTTAAAGACGAATCATCACAGTAATAATCATCCATTCACCCATTCCTACTTTTCCTTTTCCAACTTTTCATCATTTTACAAGGATTGTTGACAAACGTAAGAATTACGTTCTCCAAGCTGAATTAAGGCTTAAAAGGATTGTTGACAGAGACGCACAAATTTTGGAGTGAAATAAGTCCAAAAAAATTATTGCTTTCAATATCACATCAATCGCTATGAAATAAATTTTATGAAGCACATCCACCTCCACGGTGCAACTAATAGATGTTGGCCTCAAGAATGTGCTCTCTCTCTCTCTCTCGCTTTCTTCCAAGCAGAGAGACGTAAAAACGCTTGAAATGCTTCTCTCGAGCAGATTTCATTAAAGGACGACTGCAGACTCTGCTGCGACTTACAAATAACCTTCTCGTGATTTTCCGGTTGAAAGTTTATGAGATCTTCGCCAGCGAAAGGTCTCTCTTCTCCTGAGGTAAATTTGCTTTCGGATCTGACAACAACTGGGTGGGCGTTAAATCGGATCTAATTGGAATCTTTTAAAAAGTTGATTTCGGAAGTTTAGTTAGAGGACAAACTTGCACTCGGCCGAGATCACACACCACACACACACACTCACACACACACATCATATATATATATTATATATATATATATATATATATATATATATATATATATATATATATATATATATATATATATATATATATATATATGTATATGTACATTGACCTTGTGACAGCACCTGTTCTTACTAGTGTGGAGTTGCACATTAAATTAGGTCCTATTTGTTTGATCGCTTATTTTCGCTTTAAATCGCTCAAGTCTTTAGTAAGTGCTTTCGTGTATTGGCAGTAAAACAAATCTCCAGAGGCCTGATGACCTATGAACTGGAATTGAAGAATTGAATAATAAAAATGTAATGGAGGGTTTCTGTCAGTTTTACAGCCCTCGTGGAGAATGGGTGATGTTAAGTCTTTCGTATTTCTTTATCTTCTAGTTTTATCTTCATAAAAATTAATAAATCCTTCAATAGTGTTATAAAGGAATATTTCCAATTCCATTGATCTTTACCTCGTTTTGGCAAAAATGTCATGCTTAGATGTGTGTGGATTAATAAATACGTATCCCGTCGACGACTTGGCTGAGAATGTAGTATTTTTATGGTACTTAAAAATCGTATGGGTTACGTACTTCCATTACTGGTCCAGTATAAGATTGTGATTTCACTAATATCCTGTTTGGGACCAAATTCCAAAGGTATGCCTAAATTATGAGGAATACGTTTTTTTACGACTTGCTCTCTCTTTTACTCTCACTCTCACTCTTTAACGAGAGAGAGAGAGAGAGAGAGAGAGAGAGAGAGAGAGAGAGAGAGAGAGAGAGAGAGAGAAAGGCTGTATTGCATTCCATCTCTTTATCTTATGAAAGTGGAGATTTTTCTCATAATATTATGCATTTGGGGGCTAAGCGAAGTAATTGAAAATATGATTCCGTATTTTGTTTCCTCGGTGGGATTAAACTGACCTTATTTTTTGGCTCTTTTAAATGCATCGAAAATATGATGGCGTTGTGTTCAAATAGAAGCGAAAACAATTTATATTCCTGACAGAGGGCCTGAAACCATTTTGTTCTGGGGAAATTATTTATGAGTTCGGATAATGGTTATGATGAAGAAATGTTGATTATTATTATTATTATAAATATTATTATTATTATTATTATTATTATTATTATTATTATTATTATTATTAATTATTATTATATAGCAAATATGAAGATTAAAGCATTATTTTTTTAAAGGATCAGTAGCGCACTCATATCTTTGTTTTGTATTATGAATATGCAGTAAATATGAACGTATCTTGGTAAATATAATTTAAGAATGATTGACATGAAAACTCTTGGAATTCTAATTGCTGACCAGATTTTCTTACCACCACATACGTACTGTTTATCAAATGTGTTAGTATGTCGTGCATTCAGAATGAGAGTGAATGCCTTCTAAATGTATATCTGCTCATGCATATGACATACACGGTTTTAATAACAGAATCTGTTAGAAATAAATGTCTTCTTAAACTAACTGTGGATATATATTTGTATATGTCTGCGATGGATGTGATAGAAATATTACGAGAAATGACTATGAACGCTCGATAATCTATTTATCAATGAAGAAAATTTTTGACTCATTGGTTTCCAGTATATAGTGTGTGTGTATATACATATATATATATGTATGTATATATATATTATGTATATATATATATATATATATATATATATATATATATATATATATATTGTAATGATCTCGTTATTAGAGACCAGCAGATTCAAAATAAAAACAAGAAATTGGACTGGAATGACTGACGAAAGGCAAGGAAAATCAAATCAAGGAGGAGGACTGAACAAAATGCAAGAATAACCTTAATAATAATTCATTTACAGGTTGTTACATTATTTACAGTGAGAACAGGTTTTGGGTGGCAAAAATTCAGTGATCAATTATCAATTATCATAAATAATCAAAAAACCATTAATAAAACAGAAAAAAAGTGAAGATTGCATTAAATCAAGAGCCATACACTTGCTCGACACCATAATACATATAATGATGTAAATCAACATCATTATCAGAGCCATACACTTGCTCGCACCAAAGTTATGTAATAACAATGAACACCAAAATTAAGTTAAAACACAGACATTACATACAGACAGCACAAACAATAATAATAATGATATCTTAAATAAGTCAGTATAACCTATGATCTGCACAATAAGTTACAGATACACACCACCAAAGTAGTACACAAAACAGACAAATCCGGATGCTACTGGAGAATCCATCATATAAACAGAAGGCGAGGTCCTCATCCTCGCCCCGAGGAAGTGACCAGGTACAAGACACCTGTTCATACTGCTAACAGAAGCAGCCATTATACAAACAGACGTAGACGTTCTCATCCCTCCCGTCGAAGTGAATCCTCCCGTTGAAGTCAAATGACTTCCAACTGTTCCAACCACTGCCATGCTGCTGCTGCCTTCTCAGCCGAGGTTTCCCAAAACCTCTCAGGTCGCCATCCAAAACCTGTCTGCAGGTCACTCACACCAGGACAGAAGTAACTTCGTCACCATGACGATAACGCTGGCGGGTAAGGGAAACAATGCAACCATCGTAATGGTTGTTTAAAACAAATAACGACTCATCGTTACAATATATATAATATAGTATATATTATATATATATATATATATATATATATTATCTATAATATATATATATACATATTGTGTGTGTGCGTTTTGTGTATGTATGTATATCAGGGTTGGCGATTTTTTTATTGTTTAAAAGAAAAATAAAAAATATAAAAAAGAATCGTTATTTATTTTATTTTTGTTTTATGGTATTTATTATTTTTTAATTTTTTTA
This sequence comes from Macrobrachium nipponense, assembly GCF_015104395.2. NCBI lineage: Eukaryota > Metazoa > Arthropoda > Malacostraca > Decapoda > Palaemonidae > Macrobrachium > Macrobrachium nipponense. The sequence goes on along the minus strand of NC_061107.1, from coordinate 22,668,115 downwards.
TTTGTTTTTTAATTTCTTAGATGTTTTTTCAATCCATTTTATGTGAGAATTACTATTGGTTTTATCTTTTAGTTTCCAGTTCTGGCCTAAAGATACTCGCAATTTCTTTATATCAAAATAAATAGATGAAGTACACTTATGCTTAAGTTTTTTATTAACCTCCAACCTATATTTTTCAATTTGTGCTTTCAAATAAAAGAAATAAAAAAACAATGATTTTTAAATCAAAAAATCAATTATTTAATCACTTGATCATTTCAGTTTGATTTAATCATTGCCAACCTTGATGAATATATGTATAAATGTATAAATTGTGCATACACATATTCTTGCATAGTCAAAAACCGTTACGAAATGTTATGTGAAATTTTACATATTTAGAACATGTTATCACCTCCCCTTTGCTATACGTAAATAAGCAAATAGTCGGCAATTTCCTCAAACGTTCTTCTAATCTGGCAAGTTTTTTGGAGGCTTTGTTGACAGAAGGAATTGCTTCGCTCTCCCTCCACTCCGGTAACTCCAACAGAAGTCGGCTCTTTGGAGATCTTGAAGTCGAGGCGTTAATGGGATTATCATTTTCTTTTTGTTATTATCTCTGACAGCCTTGCAAATTTACTTTTTTTGTGTTCTTTATATCAGCTGTTTAAGTAATGCTATTTTCCTTCCTCTTCTGTTTTTAAGAAAGACTTTATTTCTCTCTTATATTGGGCTGCTTTTATCTTAAAACATAAGTGGATTATTCGAAGTTATTTGGACTTTTTATCTCCTTAACTTGCCAGGTTTGATACGTAAAGAACAGCACTTACAAAGAATATTTTATACGAATAAATATCGAAATTATCTTAGCAAACCAAAGCAAATAATTCACAGCAAGGAAGGATACTGAATGTTAATGGATTCTGAGATGATGGGAACCAACTTCGACAAAAATAAGACACGTTAAATATTTCAGGGTTCGGAAGGTGACAGGGAATGCTTTTTTTTATTATTTCACACCTATTCGTGGGAAGTTCTTAACTTTTCTGCAGTATTTTAATGCTACGGATGTGCTATTTTATTATATATATATATATATATATATATATATATATATATATATATATATATATATATATACATATATATAAATATATATAATATACATACATATATAATATATATTTACATATATATCTGTACAGAAATAATGAAAGCAAGAGCACGCGTTTCACAGTAATAATTTCTGACACACATCGAGACCAAAAACCGGTCTTTCAAATGAAAAGCCAGGGAGCTTTTTACATCATATTTACGATGCAGGGATAATTGGAATAAAATACTACTCCGATGTGAGTAACAAAAAAAGATCTAATATACCAATAGATAATCAATATATAGAATATATTATATAGATATATATATATATTATATAGTATATGAGCTACATATATATAGACACTATAATATATATGAATATACATAATATATATTATATATATATATATTATATATATAATATATATATATATATATATATATATATATACATATATATATATATATATATATTATCATATACCTATATATATATAAATAATATATATATATATAATATATATATATATATATATATATATATATAAGCGAATTCAACAGGAAAATGATAGTCAGAAATCCAAGCGCTTTCGTCTTTACTCAGACATTGTCAAGGAGTTAATGAGGTACAATTGGAGAGAAAGAATACCAGATGGTTAATTGTCAAAAGGGTAAAAATTAAAAGAGATAATCCAGGATTATCGGATATCACACGGTCACAAACCTAAACAGATTGACCCTAACCGAAATTACAAAGTTTCTTTACAGTCCAAAACATGTAAAAACTGAATATATTAATTTTGTTGCTTATATTTATCAACAACTTTTTTCATTATGAAAGCATCAAGTTTAAATAAACCAAGACTTGGATTTCTGACTATCATTTACCTGTGGAATTCGCTTATTTATGAAGTCACGTGCATCTATTGTGATTTTTTAAGCATATATATATGTATATGTATATATATATATATATATATCAATATATATATATATATATATATATATATATATATAATATATATGTAGTATATATGTATATATATATATATATATATATATATATATATATATATATATATATATATATATATATATATCTATATATATATTATATATATATATATACATACATACATATATATATATATATATATATATCTATATATATATATATTATACACATACATACATATATATATATATATATATATATATATAATATATATATATATATTATATATATATATATATATTGTATATAATTATCACATCGCTCCGCCGTGATCCATTTATATATCAATTCAAGCTACAAATGTCCTTTAAAGTGAATTTAAAGACATTAAAGGACATTTGTAGCTTGAATTGATATATAAATGGATCACGGTTCGATGTGATAATTATTCATAACAAAAGGCTACATGCTGTCAAACAACACTCGAATTGGCTAACATGGTAGACGGGGTTTCATATCGATTCTAATTACGAAAGCACCGAGATCGAGGGTGATTTGTAAGGTCAGAATCGATATGAACTTATAGCATCTCTGTTGGCTGATTGGATAGCGTCACTGACTGTCCTGATTTCGTCCCCGTCCACTTGGACGGTGGTTCGATCCCATGGGGGGACGAAATTATAATCAACTAAAAATTCCCCTTCGGTACATATATGAAAATATATCATTTGGGAGGTAAAGTGAATTTAGATATTAAAGGACATTTGTAGCTTGAATTGATATATAAATGGATCACGGTTTCCCCCCCGATGTGATAATTATTCATAACAAAAGGCTACGTGCTGTCAAACGCTCGAATTGGCTAACATGGTAGACGGGGTTTCATATCCATTCTAATTACGAAAGCACCGAGATCGAGGGTGATTTGTAAGGTCAGAATCGATATGAACTTATAGCGTTTCTCTGTTGGCTGATTGGATAGCGTCACTGACTGTCCTGATTTCGTCCCCGTCCACTTGGACGGTGGTTCGATCCCATGGGGGACGAAATTATTATCAACTAAAAAATTCCCCTTCGGTACATATATGAAAATATATCATTTGGGAGGTAAAGTGAATTTAGATATGAAAGGACATTTGTAGCTTGAATTGATATATATATATATATATATATATATATATATATATATATATATATATATATATATATATATATAATGGGAGTCACTATTTGGGTGATGATTCACATTTTTTTAGATTAGAGAAACCCCGTCACTCCCGAGGAATGCAGTTAGTTCCAACTGAAGTAGAACTAAAATGCAGTATGGCAAATGTCAGGAATCTCTTTGTTAGGAACACTTTATGTTTATCACTGTTGTAAACATTTAATTTCCTCTCTCTCAATAGTTTAACGACCATTCTCCATGATGAATTCGTTTTTATTGCAGATTAAGTATTGTGAATTGTGTATATAAGCATTCCTTTCATTTAAAAGGTTTATAATCAGACTCTATTACATAGAAAAGCATTTTCTTGGTATTTCTCAGTCCTCTCCAATAGTGTATTGAAAATGCCTGATTTCGGTTCTCCACACCAGAGGGAAAATAATTTCAGTTTTCCATTTGATGCAACTATTTTATTCGTCCATTTTGTTGAGACTTTATTCTAGTGTTCCATTCTGATGCGAAAACCGTATCTCTACATTCGTTCAATATTGGCCTTATCGTGGCCGAACAGGCGTATATTTCCCATTTTGTATATTGCCAGCCCCCTTCAGTTTCCGGTGCTACGTTGCTGGATTGAATTTGTTTTTTTAATCATTTCCAAATAGTCCGAAATGAATTTTTCCATTACTATATAAGTCTTTTTCTTTTTTTAGTATTTGAATAACGCTGTTTATTGTTATAAATTCAATGTTGATATCATATTGCTATTCAGTACATATAAATGCTCTGTAAAAATAATTGTCTTATCGTACTCTTACATGATGAGTTATATGTTTGCTCGTGAGTCCTGTTTGAAATATTGTGTTATTCATGATTTTTTTATAATTGGCATCATTCATGAATTTAATTTTATTTCTTCTTTAAGCAGACAAGGGCAGCATCCAAAAGATTTCTCAGCCTCATCGAGAAATTGTAATGAGATAAAAATGATTACCATTAAAGGTAATAATTTCTACTCCAAAATTAGGAAAGTATTAAAAAATAAAGGTATTGCCTTGTAATATTCATGTATAAAATCTGAATTTAGTAGCATTGGTTAATCTGACCCAACCGAATGGTTGAAAATTAGCGGATCTTGATGTTTTATCCCTTTTTTAAAATAACTTCAGAATATAACTTGTCCAAGTAAGAGATTATTTCAATACTAAGCTGATTATTATTTCAGATTGATTTTTTTTAATAGATAGTTCGCTGGTACTTTGGGTGATTTGTCATCGAAGCTCGCAAGAACTTCCGCGTGCTCTGTCTGTATGTTTGTTTCATGCATGATCATTGGTCTCAAATATTCTCTCTCTCTCTCTCTCTCTCTCTCTCTCTCTCTCTCTCTCTCTCTCTCTCTCTCCCTGACCATCCAAGATTGGAAGATGCAAAATATACCGGAAGATGCATTAGCAATTCTCTGGTAGACATTAGAGGTGCCTCACATTGAGCGACTTGGGGCAACCAGAACGAGATGTAAGGTCCTTGTATCTACAGATTGCTTACGAACATCGTAAGGGGGTCATTGTGGTCATGGAAAAGCTTGGGATCGATTTAGAAATGTGATTTGAGATTATTAATAGCGATATTAATAGAAATTAGGATACTTATGACAGAGCAGACATTGAAACTGACCTTACCACTTTGTGGTTTAGGATCTGTGAAAGACCTAAATGAAAATGAATGAAAAACATAGGAAGGAGTCACTGTTACCCTCAGAAGGTCGTCGATGGCTTTGAATATTTGATTTTTTTTTTTTAACGTTAGAAGAAGCATGGCTGTTGAGGCGTTTATTAAAGGATATTGGCATTATTGTCAGCCGTGTGGAAAATCAATAGTTGCACAAAATGTTCGATGCCTTTGATGTTAACTCCTCGGTACTTCAGCTTAACGAAGGAAAAATCTGCAAAGTAAGAAATCCAGTGAAGTGAGTGAACTGACATCTGGATCCTTAGAGAGAGAGAGAGAGAGAGAGAGAGAGAGAGAGAGAGAGAGAGAGAGAGAGAGAGTCTAGCAACTTTTGGAGACCAAAGTTTTTCGAAGCTTTTGAAATAATGAAGTGGAGTAGAACTCTGTCTATGGATTTCCACAAACATGGCGGTACTGGCATAGAAGATGAAAGAACCAGGAATTGCTTTATAAAGAGCACTGGAGTGATACTTCTAGAATACTGAAACAAATGAGGATGATGAAAAAAAAACCGTAAAAATGAGAAAGAAGCGTTGGAATGAATTATGTTGAAGGCACGAATACAAATATATGTAAAAGAAAAAACATTCTAGAACACTAGATTACTTAAGTCATAGAATTCGTGCTAAAGCTGAAACAAGGCAACGACTTGACCTGGATACTTCATAGCTCTGTTGCGCATTTCTATGTGTATCTTTGGTTTTAGCAGATTCGTTTAGTTTACATATGAATGGTCAGAAATGTATTTAATTTTACATGAACAATTAAGGCTAAAATGTGAGACTCATCTCATCACCTGCCATTCAAGTAATGCAGCTTAGTATTTTAATATTTGTTTTTACTTTAACCTCCTGAAATAACAAAACATTCATATTTCTTTGCTTTATTTATCCAGAATGATAATGCTCACCCTTTTAATATTGAGTTATTCAGTGATATTCCTGGGTAGCAGTATTCAGCGACATTTTATTTAATGGAGAAGTAATCAGCCTGAGATAACGTCACTTGTTTGTTTACATGACCAGTACAGTTATGTAATCTGTATATTAGGTTACATTTTTAGAATACATGTTATTTGAATATATTTTTGAACCTTTGATATAAAACAGATTTTTCTTTAGGAACACATAATTTTATATGCACAGAAGAATAAATTTCTTTTCTGATTTTTATTTACAATTTTTTCTTTCATCTATTTGCACTGTTATTTCTATTGCAATTTGATTTTACTTCGTAACATAACTATTCAGTGTAACGTTCCCTAGAGCAATATCTGAAAAACACATAAATACAAATGTTAAAGCAGCTAAGTAAAACTTTCAGTTACTTTTACATGAAAAGATTTTTTTATCAAGTCTCCGTTATTGTAGTATGCTTATTGTATTTCAAGTAAAGGGTAAAGAAAGAAATGAACACTGGGCAAAGTTCTAGCTAATTGACATACTAAGGGAATCAATTTTTCATGACTTCATTTACACCGAAGTTCCTATTTTACAGCGAAAAGAATATTTCTCTTGCAAATAAAACTGGTGATTTTTCTAATTAAAGGCTAATGACAAAATTCAGTACGTTAAATCTGTTTTCCCTTGGTTTTGCAGATGTGGCTTTACGATTAATTAAGAAGATTGATTTGAATATGAATCGCACCTGGAGAAGAAACTGTTGTCATAATCTTCCATGATAAAGTAAGGAAGTTTGAAAGTAGATAGATAATTATTGATAAGAGTTTTAGATTCTTTTACAGGGTACGGGTGAATTGCTAAATTATTCCATTGAGGTTAATCACCCATTTAACCATAAACTTAGTTATGGATTCAGGAATGCTATTTAAAAAAATGGAATAAAATACATCGGAAGTGATGTTAAGAATATCTCCCCGTTGTAAATGTTCTTGAAGAATTAGAATAAGAGAAATTAGAAACACCTACATATTTCCATAAAACTTGATAGGAACCCCGACAGCCAGCGACTCCCTTGTCAGACAGCCATTAAAATACCGAGAGCGTTTGTCCGTATCAGCTATTGAAGCTGTCATCGGTGCTCAGTCAAGTTGGCTAGTTTCTGGTGGCATCATAAATCAGGCGAGATCTGGTCCTTGTCTCATCCCATGTCTAATTGAATTTGATCCATCTGCTGTTTTTACGTGACTTCATCAAATACCTTCGAGGGTTGTTAATTAGGAATTCATTATCTGGGAAGTTCAAGTTAAAGTAGTATTGTTGACCTGAATTTGATTAGATTGCCAGAACGCAGAGTAAAGCTCACAATAAGCTCGGCTTCAATGGAACCAAATATAAGATAAGAATGTAAGATGACAGTATTGGTTGTTCAGTCATTCGTAGACAAACTAAATTCGTACTATTACTCTAAAATTCCCGAAAGAATGTCGCTCATTCACAAGACAATAAATATAAAACGTTATCAAAGAAATGTTAAAGGGTCTGTGAAGAATTTACATATTTATTTTTCATAGGTGACCAAATCGCTTCATTTTCGTCAAAAGCTGTGAGGCTGTCAGGTGCTATACAATCATCTGTAAATTAGGTAGATTCGTGCCCTACTTTGACCTTAACCTTGTTAATTATTCCAAAGCTCTCAGGAGAAACGACATAGTCATCTGGGAGACTTAGTGCTGAATATATGAGGAGGAATATGATACGCATATGACGAGGTAATTTATGTAATTCCACTGAATATAGTTGAGTGATTAAAAGCATCTTGGAATATGTTTTGGATGCTGAAAACGCAAGTATCTAAATGACTCACTGTACTTTCTATTTTTATGGTGTTATATTACATTACCAGTTTATGAATTAATCTGCATATTTAATAATGAGTGATTATCTGAATTCTTAGGATATGACATAAGTGAAGAATTAACAGTAAGAGAAAATATGTCAAGAACGAGAAAATACGGAAAATCTCAGAAGTCAGTTCAGGCCAAAAAGTCGATGGCAAAAACCCATTGTATTAGAGTCCATTTGAGTGTCATCCAAACGGCGAAGTTTACAGATGTGACAACGTGTCACCCAAAAGACGAAGACATACCGGTCTGCACAAGTATTCACACTATTTTAATTATATTGTTCACATATGACTCCCATGAGATATTGCTTTTACGTGGCCCGTGCATTACAATTTCCGAAGAAAAATTACTTTTTTAACATTTCTTGATTATGTCGTGACTGTTCCATTCGCTGTATACTTGAGGAGTATTTAACTGATAATTTTTATTTCATAACATTGTGTACATTGAATTTGACTGTTTTCCAACTTACAATTTAAGTCAGAAAAAGATAGAAATATGTTCAGTTAGAGTCGCTACGCCAGTATCCTATAATGTAAAGCCTTAAAAATAATTTGGTTTGAAAAAACTAATTAGTCCACAGTATCAGGGAGAAGTAATGCAATCTATAAAAAATAATTTTGTCTTTATTTGGAGTTTTTATTAATATATAATTTGATCAGTTTTGATGCAATTAAGTAAGAATCAGTTTTTTTAAACAAAATTTTGTCAGCAATCAGTTTGTGCATTTGCAACACATATAATCAAACATATAACCACATTTCCTAATTTTTGCATTAATCAAATTATAACCAAAATTTGCTACCGTGATGCCCCCACCTATCCATCCATCCGTCATTTTTGTTGAGATAATGAGGCAAGACGGAGCCGGCTACAGTTTTTCATTAGAAAGACAATGTTGCCAAAAAGTGTCTAAATCTTTCATTCTCATTGGAGGACGAAATGGTTTAGGTGGGAGGTGGAGGGGAAGCAGGAGGTGCCTATTGCTTAATTACTCCTCCAAGAGATAATTAAGAGCCCCCTAAGGCGATGCCTGGCTGAAAGCGAAAATATGAAAATGTATGAGACTGCCGGAGAGAATTTATGGTCTCGTCTTCCTCGCCAGCCACAAGAAGTCTAGAAGCTGAGATGCGCTTGAGGAGGAAAGGAATGAAGCGTGCTTCTGAAACCTCTAAGTGGTTAATATGAGGCGTAACCTTACGACGTCGCAAGACGCCTTCAGTTTTATTCGCGTTTGAAATCATTTTCCGAAACGAGAAGAATGCTTTAGACGTGGAGAAAATCTTGACGTATGTTCTTAATACAAATCTGTTCATCAAACAAAGGAGACATTATGGACTTTTCACACGCCAAGTAAATGATCAAATGAAGATCATTACAATTTAGTAGTAATTCAACAAAAAGAGAATCTCCGGAATCAACTACACATTTTCCAGTATTCAGTTCCGTTTTAGAGATCTTGCGTTGTACTTTTCGCATCTGTATGTCTGTTTCATGCATGATCATTGGTATCAAATATTCTCTCTCTCTCTCTCTCTCTCTCTCTCTCTCTCTCTCTCTCTCTCTCTCTCTCTCTCTCTCCAGACTGCTTACGAACATCGTAAGGGGGTCATTGTGGTCATGGAGAAGCTTGAGATCGATTTAGAAATGTGATTTGAGATGATAATAACGATATTAGTAGAAATTAGGATACTTACGATAGAGCACAGACACTGAAACTGACCTCACCACATTGTGGTTTAGGATCTGTGAAAGACGTAAATGAAAATTAATGAAAAACTTAGGAAGGAGTCACTGTTACGAAGCATGGCTGTTGAGGCGTTCATGAAAGGATATTGGCATTATTGTCAGCCGTCTGGAAAATCAATAATTGCACAAAATGTTCGATGCCTTTGATGTTAACTCCTCAGTACTTCAGCTTAACGAAGGAAAAATCTGCAAAGTAAGAAATCCAGTGAAGTGAGTGAACTGACATCTGGATCCTTGGAGAGAGAGAGAGAGAGAGAGAGAGAGGAGAGAGATAGAGAGAGCCATGAGAAGAGAGAAGAGAAGAGAGACTAGCAGCTTTTGAGACCAAAGTTTTTCGAAGCTTTTGAAATGTGGAAGTGGAGTAGAACTCTGCCTCTGGATTTCCACAAACATGGCGGTACTGGCATAGAAGATGAAAGAGCAAAGAGTTGCTTTATAGAGAGCACTGGAGTGATACTGCTAGAATACTGATACAAATGGGGATGATGGGAAAAACCCGTAAAATGAGAAAGAGGAGTTGGAATGAATTATGTTGAAGGTACGAATATAAATATATGTAAAAGAAAAAACATTCTAGAACACTGGATTACTTAAGTCATAGAATTCGTGACAAAACTGAAACAAGGCAACGACTTGACCTGTGTGCGACATAGCTCTGAATATATAATGTTGCGCATTTATATGTGTCTGGTTTTAGGGGAGTCGTTTACTTTTACATATGAATGGTCAGTAATGTATTTAATTTTAAATGAACAATTAAAACTAAATTGTGAGACTCATCTCATCACCTGCCTAAATTTTAAGTAATGCAGCATAGTATTTTGATATTTTCTTTTTACTTTACCTCCTTAAATAACAAACCATTCCTATTTCTTTGCTTTATTTACCCAGAATGATAATGCTGACCCTATTAATATTAAGTTATTCAGTGATATTCCTGGGTAGCAGTAATCAGCGACATTTTATTTAAGGGAGAAGTGATCAGCCTGAGATGACGTCACTTGTTTATCTACATGATCACCAGTACAATTATGTAATTGTGTATATTAGATTACATTTTTAGAATACATGTTTGTTCGAATATCTTTTTGAACCTGTAACATAAAACAGTTTTTCTTTAGGAACACATAATTTTATATGCACAGAAGACTAAATTTTTTTTCTGATTTTTATTTAAAATTTTTCTTTCATCTAATCTATTTGCACTATTATTCCTATTGCAATTTGGTTTTACTTCGTAACATAACTGTTCAGTGTAACGTTCCCTAGAGCAATATCCAAAACATATTAAGACAAATTTTAAAGCAGCCAAGTAAAACTTTCAGTTACTCTTACACGAAAAGTTTTTTTTTTTTTTTTTTTTTTATCAAGTCTCTGTTTTTGTGGTATGCTTATTGTATTTCAAGTAGAGGGTAAAGAAATAAATGAACACTGAGCAAAGATCTAGCTAACTGACATACTAAGGGAGTGACTTTTTCTTGATTTCTTTTAGACCAAGTTCCTATTTTACAGCGAAAAGATTATTTTTCTTGCAAATAGAACTGGTGATTTTTCTAATTGAAGAGTAATGATAAAATCCAGTACGTTTAATCTGTTTTCACTTTGTTGGCTTTACAATTAATTAAGAAGATTGATTTGAATATGATTCACACCTGGAGAAGAAATTGTTGTCAGTCTTCCATGATAAGGTAAGGAAGTTTGGAAGTAGATAGATAATTATTGGTAAGAGTTTTGGATTCTTTGACAGGGTACGGGTGAATTGCTAAATTATTCTATTCAAATTAATCACCCATTTAACCATAAACTTAGGTATGGATTTAAAGAATGCTATTTGAAAACAAAATAAAATAAAATAAAAAACCCGAAAGTGATGTTTGGAATATCCCCCCGTTGTAAATGTTCTTGATGAAACATAATAAAAGATATGAAAAACACTTACATATTTCCTTAAAACTTGATAGGAACCCCGACAGCCAGCGACTCCCTTGTCAGACAGGCACCCAGCCAATCACTCAGCCATTAAAATACCGAGAGCGTTTGTCCGTGTCAGCTATTGAAGCTGTCATCGGCGCTCAGTCAAGTTGGCTAGTTTCTGCTGTCATCATAAATCAGGCGAGATCTGGTCCTTGTCTCATGCCCATGTCTAATTGAATTTGATCCATCTGCTCTTTTTACGTGACTTCATCAAATATCTTCGAGGGTTGTTAATTAGAAATTCATTATCTGGGAAGTTCGAGTTAAAGCAGTATTGTTGACCTGAATTTGATTAGATTGCAAGAACGCAGAGTAAAGCTCACAATAAGCTCGGCTTCAGTGGAACCAAATAAGATAAGAATGCAATAGTATTGGTTTCTTTGCCATTCGTAAACAAACGAAATTCATTCTATTACTCTAAAATTCCTGAAAGAATGTCACTCATTTCCAAGACAATAAATATAAAACGTTACCAAAGAAATGTTAAAGGGTCTGTGAAGAATTTGCATATTTATTTTTCATAGGTGACCAAATCGCTTCATTTTCGTCAGGAGCTGTGAGGTTGTCAATGGATATGTAGTCATCTGTACCTTTGGTAGATTCGTGCCCTACGTGACCTTAACCTTCTTAATCATTCCAAAGCTCTCAGGAGAAACGATATTGTCATCTGAAGATACTTAGTGTTGAATATATCAGGAGGAATATGATACGCATATGACGAGGTAATTAGGTAATTGCACTGAATACAGTTGATTGATTAAAAGCATCTTGGAATCTGTTTTGGATACTGAACATTCTCTGTACTTTCTATTTTTGATGGTATTATATACGTTACCAGTTTATGAATTAATCTGCATGTCTAATAATGAGTGATTATCTAAATTCTTAGGATATGACATAAGTGAAGAATTAACAGTAGGATAAAATATGTCAAGAACGAGAAAATACGGAAAATTTCAGAAGTCAGTTCAAGCCACAGAGTCGATGGCAAAAACCCATTTTATTGGAGTCCATTTGGGTGTCATCCAAACGGCGAAGTTTACAGACCTGACAACTTGTCACCCAAAAGACGAAGACATTCCGGTCTGCGCAAGTATTCACACTCTTTTAATTATATTGTTCATATTATGACTTCTATGAGATATTGGTTTTTTCGTGGCCCGTTGCATTACGCTTTCCGAAGAAAAATTACATTTATAACATTTCTTGATTATATCATGACTATTTCATTCGCTGTATTTAACTGATGTTTATTATTTCTTAATATTGTGTACATTGAATTTGAATGTTTTCTAACTTACAATTTAAGTCAAAATAAGAGAAATATGTAGTAGAGTTAGAGTCGCTACGCCAGTATCCTATAATGTAAAGCCTTAAAAATAATTTGGTTCGAAAAAACCAATTAGTCCACAATATCAGGGAGAAGTAATACAATCTAAAATAATAATTTATGACTTTATTTGGAGTTTTTATTAATAACTTGATCAGTTTTGATGCAATTGGTAAGATGCAGCTTTTTAAAAAAAATTTTGTCAGCGATCAGTTTGTGCGTTTGCAACACATATAATCAAACATATAACCACATTTCCTAATTTTTGCATTAATCAAGAAGTCAAGATCAATATTAATGAGGGCTACCCATAGATGCAAGAACGTTGTAAGGAAAGAGCACCAAAATTCCTTTTATTCACTCGATACCTTACGTTCAGTTTTTCCTCTTAGTTATTGATATCTATACTTCAAATTATAACCAGATTTTACTACCGTGATCCCCCACCTATCCCATCCGTCATTTTGTTGAGATAATGAGGCGAGACGGAGCCGGCAACAGTTTTTCATCAGAAAGACAATGTTGCAAAAAGTGTCTAAATCTTTCATTCTCATTGGAGGACGAAATGGTTTAGATGGGAGGTGGAGGGGAAGCAGGAGGTGCCTATTGCTTAATTACTCCTCCAAGAGATAATTAAGAGCCCCCTAAGGGATCTCTAAAACCCAGAGGGGGGGATGGAGGAAGGAGGTGATGTTTATTGGTAGAAATTTTGCTAAACTTGGAGGAGAGTAGAAAGAAATAGATATATTGCTTAATTCACCCCTTCTTTCATTCATTTTTATAATGTTGCGAATGTGAAATTACCGCCATAACATCCCTTTGAAAATGGAATCAAAATCAAATCAAGTTTTGAACCATAAATGAATAAACAGAATAAGAGAAGCAGGGCATCTGCAAACGTTTCCAAGAGGCTTGAAGTATTTATTGAGCCATGTAGGACTATATGAAGACACTGTGTAAACTCTTGATATTGTTAGAGAATGCAATAAAAGACGACTGAAACTTATGAGAATATGTGGTGTAAATAGACTTGAAATAGTGAGAAATATGTTGATATTTGGAATTCTTAAAAACAGTTACCGTAGGTATACGGATGGATCAGTGCTCTGAGATGGTTCGATCATGTTGCGAGAATGGAAGACGGTAGGTCTGGGAAATGAACTTTTTTATTTAGAAAGTGGAATCTATAAAGTACTATATAAATGGAACTGATGAAGATATAAAATGAAGGGCCATAGTAACCAAGAAGGTAAAAAGTATATGGAAGATATAGTTTCATGACACAGTGAGAAAGAGGATTCAAATGATGCTGATGAGCTTTCTGTATGAAAGGAAGAAGCGACTAATGAAATTCTGTCCAAGGTATATATAAATATATATATATATATATATATATATATATATATATATATATATATATATATATATATAGTATATATATATATATATATATATATGTATATATATATGTATATATATATATATATATATATATATATTATATATATACATATATATATCAATATATATATATATATATATATATATATATATACTATATATATATATATATATATATATATATTATAAGCACTAACCTATAAATGTTTAATACCCAGTTCGCTCTTCCTCGGAAATAATATATGTATATATATTTGTTGACCGAAGGGGAATTATATTAGAAAAGAAGTTCTCATCAACATAAATCCCATCCGGTAAACATATAGTATACACGTATTATATCCGAAATAGAGCGAATTGGATATTAAACGGAACTTGTAACTTAAAAGCTTGTATATAAATGACGGCCATGTGATAAAAATTCATGCACACACATATACACGTGTTTAGGTATGTATGTATATGTATGCATATATAGGTGCATATATGTGTTTGTGCACGCGTCTATGCCTGCATACGTATGTGAAAGTGTGTGTTTGTGTATATGTATTTTCGGAACAAAACTTGACAACCCTGAGGAAGTCCTGTCGAACTATGATAGACAATAATCTAAGTTTCAGGAGCAATTATATTAAACTCTATGTCCAACACGACAAACTTGAGCATGGCCCAAGTACCGTTGTTATCAAAGTCATTTCAGGTATTCTGTATTACAGCTATGATGAATAGGTATCTCCTTAATGACAATAAATTCATGATAATGTTGACTTGGGAATGTGTATCGTTTTAGTCTCAAAATTTTGTCCGCCTCAAGATGTTTGGAAATCCAAAATCGGATCAAGAATTAACTTAGTAAAAACTGTAGAATCCCTGGGGATAGTACTTCGTGCCGACCGGATTGTTTCGACCAGATTGTTTTAGATTTCAACTTTGATCTTTCCCGTGCTTCTGTTAAGAAGGTTAATCATCACTTACTTGCAAACAGTACGGAACGCAAAGTTCTACTAAAAAAAGAAAAAAAAAAAAGAAAAAAACAGGTTCCAAGTTAACGCTGGTCTAAACAATTATTCAATGACAAAAACAACGATATATTCCCTACTGGCCAATAGAAGACGAGAAGACGCTTGGATAAACGTAAATTCTCTCTCTCTCTCTCTCTCTCTCTCTCTCTCTCTCTCTCTCTCTCAGTAATATAATATACCTTTTAAACTGCTTTGGAAAATATTGATGACATTTAAAGTATGTCACCTCGAAAAATGACCTTAAGCCCGAAATAAAGGAAAAAAAGTCCATTCTTCTAAAATGAAAATGTTACCAAATAAAATCTGGAAAAGGTAACAATGTAATAAAATCTTCTTGCCCTTAAATAAATAATAGGATGACCCGTCGAATCCCTTAATATGAAGAGAGCTTCAAATCCGATTCAACTGCAGGAGTTGATAATCCGTCCCGAGTTCATTCCTCTTTCTCCCAAACGTTCATTTCCGTACACGTTTACAATGGCTGATTTGAAAACTTCCTTTCTTCTTCCTTCCCTCGCCTACTTTTATGTATCTCCCTCTTTCTCCACTCCTTCCACCTGTTCAGCGTTACCTCTGTACCTTTGCAGGGCTTTAGTACTGGAATCCTTCTATTCATCTACACGGGAACAAATGAATGTTCTGGGAAAGTGAAACTCTGCACTGCAGCTCCCGAATCCATCATAGTGGACTCTGAAAACTCAGTGAACAATTTGTCTTTTGGATGCACGAATACTCAACTGTGCTCCAGGCAAATCATGACATCCTCTCTCTCTCTCTCTCTCTCTCTCTCTCTCTCACACACACACATACACACACACACACACACACACATACACACACACACACACAAGCTTTGTATTGTTAATCACTTACTGTGTGTCTCAGACTTCATCGTGACTCATATCGGTTATGTATAAGTAAAATAATGGATAGGAAAGTTAAAACCTCATGTTCTTAATAGAACTTTTTATGAATATTCTTATTTAATGTAGACATGCAAATACCGCATAGTCGTTTCAGCACAATACGTTAGAGTGAATACAACTGTGTTATATACACACGAAGAAAACAAATACGGCATGTCCGTGTATGATTACGTTTTTGTTGATGACTTACAATTATAGCAATACGATAAATTATCGCCCAATAATTATTGAACATGTTGCATTATGTGAATGAGATGTACAGTGGACTAATTATATAAACACGAAACATGTGTTCATGGCATAAATACCCTGCTCGTCTATTGATTAAAATGTTCGCTCAACCTAATTATGTTATTAAACATTTATTGATAATGGATTAATCCTAATGACTTGAATTACAGTTACTGGACCTCGGAAAAATTCGTTTAGCCATAATTATACCAACATAATATCCTATATTTACCCGTTATCACCTTCATGAATGAATAGTGACAAGACCCGGCGTTAATATTTCTGAAAGTCATTAAACTACGTTAGAGCAAAGTCTCTGTCTTTTAAATTCTGGGTTATCTTGTTAGTTTGGCAAAAATTCCCTCGATTTTGTGTTGCTGGTTAAAACATAAAGATAAGTACAAAAACACTTGAGCTTGTGATACAAGCATGAAATTTGGTACAAGTGCTTATTATAACCCACTCTTTTGTAAAATCTGGATGTCCACGCAGAATTTCAATATGGCCGCCACTTTTCAAGATAGGCGTTAGTTGTTTCGATTTCTGACACTTTAATTAATCACTGTTGAAATAAATACATCATTAATTACTCAGATAATATCTTTCTGGGTAGGAGAGTCAATAGAAAATATCACCAGAGCTCCTGCCACTATATTTACCATTGTGATAAAGATGGTGTACAAAACGGCCGTCATGAAACATTTTTTTTTGATGGCTCTTGCAACTAAGAAATTTTTGTATCTATGCCTATCATTTATGAGGCCAGAGAATCTGTTTCTAGCATTTCTATTGGGCTATTACAAATATTACATCTTGGAAAGGGACCCCATAATGCTACTGAAAAGTATATAAGCGGAATACCACAATAGAGTATGATAACAAAATATCTTATCTAGGTTCGAGCACTGTCCTATTGTAAAGACCAGTGAGACATACAAAATGGTATGTCAGGTCTGTGCAATTGTGCAATTGCATCATCTGCACCTAGGTTTGCCAATAATTATAATTTGCCATTCTTTAAGTGTGTAGCGCACTGTTGAGAGTTCAGGGTCATTACTTGTCGAAGATCTGATGCAGGTGCCATATTTAAAAATAAATGCATGCTTCATTGTCATGACTCACTCGACGCTGTTTAGTATGCTTTTCCTGTGGTTTACTACCTTCAACTGTAGATCTTCGCTTTCTTTCAGTCAAATTTTGCGTTACTAAACATGAACCTACAGCTCTTGGTATTTTGCCATGTTTTGACGCAGTGTTGACTCTACACAACTGCCTTCATCCATCCGCAGCTGAGTCAAAGTTAAGTGGCATTTCAACAATCTCCTGGAACAATGGCACATTGGTTGAAATCACTGCATAACCATCATGTTCAGGATTATGATGTACAGAGGCCAAGAGTGAAGTTAAACCATAATTTTTTTTCCTACCTAGCAAAGACAGCATCTGGTTCAGTTGGTCTTCCTTAATCTAATATGCACACTCATGTATGGGATACTACTTAAGTTCGGTCACCCTACCCATAGCCTGATCATTCATACAATACCATTTGTCACCTGATGGAAAATAAATATGCAAATTCTTCACAGACCCTTTAATTAACATTTCTTTGTTAACGTTTTATATTTATTGTCTTGGAATTGTATGACATTCTTTCTGGAATTTTAGAGTAATAGTATGAATTTAGTTTGTCTACGAGTGACTAAGAAACCAATACTGTCATCTTACATTCTTATCTTAGATTTGGTTGCATTGAAACTGAGCTTATTGTGAGCTTTACTCTGCTTCTGGCAATCTAATCAAATTCAGGTCAACATAACGACTTTAACTGAACTTCGCAATCGTTTCGTCCGAAAAACAACGATGGCTGTCCAGAACGCTGTTCGTCATGGACGTCTGTACGTCCATCTTTGAATTCTCTGGACCATTTGCGCACGTGTTGTATGCTCATACACTTTTTCTCCGTAGACTTCACACAGTTGGGAATGAATGTCCACCAGCGCACACAAAAAACGAATCGCAGAGCGTAATTCGCACCTGGCGGAGAAGTGAGTGGGAGCTCCGTCTCTAAAGTCTGGCAAACCAAGACGGAATGTCGGAGACAGCTCGCCAGTGGGGGAGACTGGGTGAGAGGGAATCAAGCTACACGCCAGTGACGCTGGATCCCGCGTAGCAGCGTTTCCTCGCAACTGCAGCTCCTTGGGAACCTTATTTTATGGATCACCCAAATATATATATATATATATATATATATATATATATATATATCTATATATATATATATATATATATATAGAATAAATATATATATATATATATATATATATATAGAATATATATATATATATATATATATATATATATATATATATATATATAGTATTATATATATATATATATATATATATATATATATATATATATATATATATATATATATATATGTGTGTGTGTGTGTATATATATATATATATATATATATATATATATATATATATATATATTTTATATCTTTTACTAGCTAAGTGATATGGGACTATTAGGCAGCATTTGGAACAATAAACTACTAAACTACTATAAATCAAAGCTAGGTGTAGCATAAGTTAAGTATAGGAAGATCAGCTGACATTAAACCTCATACAGAGTTACACAGGAGTGAAGTCACCACGTGCCCTGGTATTGCGCTGACATTCACTCTTTTAACGTTAAACTATAGATAAAACCACTGCCTAAATTATATGTAGACATGCAAACTATTACATTGAACAATAAGACATGTTTCCATGCCTGCTGAATCTTGAGACGTGATTATATTATCTAAGGTTTTCCGCTGCCATATTGGATGCCATCTTTCTTTATATATGGAATTTGAGATCTTTTAAAAGAAATACATTTTACTTTGCTTTTTGATTCTGCCTAGAATGTGTATAACCAAAACAGATGCATGAAATCATGACCAGGGGACATGAGTGCTATGTTAAAACCTTGACCAGTGGCCTTCTTGAAAACCAGCAGCCATTTTGGAATTTTGAGTGGACACCCACTAATCTTTAAAAATTGGCCAATGGAGAAGATATGTACCAAACATACATGCTGAAGTATTTTTGTGAACAAATTATTTTATCTGCTGCACTATTAATCTCGATAAGGGGTGAAAGACTTCTTGCTGTAGTAAGGGTAAAGATAAATGAAAAGGCATAGTCATAAGTGATTTTCAAAACTAGAGATCAAAGTAAATATATAAAAGAACAAGAAAGATAGAGCGTAACCATGTTGCCAGTATTTGGGAAGCGTTGTCAGCTGCGTTTAATTACGCTCTATATAAATATGATTCGGTTCTGTAAACTGCTTCTGAACATTTGCTACCACATTAATTTGTTGTGAATGCTCACTCCAAAAATGTCTATATATATATATGTATATATATCATACAGTCCGAAGGCCATTTTTATTATCGTATCCTCGCTTCAAGCTTCTTTAATTGTACTTTCCACCCTCGTTCTATATTATTATTATTGGATAAATGGAATAAAGAAATAAATATATAAAACATTTATATGTGTTTGTATATGTATGTATATATTTATTTATTCATTTATTCCGTCTCTCCAATAATTCGAAAGCATTGCCTTGTCTCACTATTTTCCATAAATATATTTTTAAGCCACTACCATTGCATAGAATAGTATATGAATATGTATAATCTCTTACGTTCTGTCGATATCCATCAACCAAAAAACCTCAACAGGTTGAGTATATTTACCTGCTGTGTTCTCCGATTAGATTTCTACATCACAACCTTTCACTCAATATTGGTAATTACTATATTCAAAGTAAGCTCAAAGCTATAAGGAGCTCTATATTTTTCAGCTCCCCTATCACCGATGTGTATATTCGTAACTTAACTTCTATAAATATTTCTCTTTACTATTCCTCGTTTATTTTAAAACGCTGATCATTTCGCATCTTAATCTTATGACTTCTGTTTACCTCGAAGTTGCTCAAGAATGCGGATTTGTTTGACTTTTGGGACTCTCGAAGGCTACCAAGGATGTGCCCAGCTGAGTGATATTATGGGATCGTGTGGCAGGAATGTTTGTGAATGTGCGAGAGCTAACCAAGTAATAATTCATGCTATTTATTTCGCTTAACTTGCTGTTAGATATACTAAGGAATGGTCAGTCAAAAGGACCTCAATTTTTCCTTACTTTGTAGGCACAAAGCAGATTAAAGAATTTTTTTATACATAACAAAGGGAATCCCTCTATATTTCTGTTATCAGAGTTTATTTGATAATAGGTATTGCTCTCGACAGAGAAACTCAATTTGGTCCTGAGTAATAAAAAAAATAGAGCGCGCATTCTTTGAAATTCATTTTACCTCTCTAATGCCCTCAACTTAATTATTTTGAACTCTGTAGGTATTTCACTTATATTTGCCAACTGGGTTGAGAGAGAGAGAGAGAGAGAGAGAGGAGGAATTAATATATATGTATATTATTATATTATGTATATATATATATTGACTATATATAAATTGATAATGGAAGCCCTCACATAGCAAATCACTTTCATTAACCAAACCGGAACTAATTATCTGATAATCATCATGTATTCTCTCTCTCTCTCTCTCTTCTCTCTCTCTCTCTTGTTATTCTCTCTCTCTCTCTCTCTCCTCTCTCTCCCCCTCTCTTCTCCCATTTAGGCTAGCTGTTAGTATATATATATATAATATATATATATATATATATATATATATATATATATATATATATATATATATATATATACATGTATGTATGTATGTATATAAGAAGTTGCTTATTTGTGAAATTGAAAGTTCTCTCCGGGAAAATATTAGCTTCTTCTCGAAGCAACTTATGCAATTTCGTGACCTAAAAAAAACGCGTGATTAGAGGCTAGGAGTTTCAGTTCGTCCTCTACGTTGCATCAGATTTTACGTATGTGATTCAGTTCGTGATTGAGTCAATGGTCAGTTTTAATGGTCAGTTCGTTGTCGCAATCATCCTATCATGTGACACTTGGTTCTTAAATCACTTTACTTATCATACTCACAGTTTGAGATGTGATTCTGCAAGTTGATATTTTGGTTATTTTTAAATTGCCAACGGCGGGGACATTTATGTAGGATAAGAGAGAGAAAGAGAGAGAGAGAGAGGAGAGAGAGAGAGAGAGAGAGAACATTGCTTAAGGTGACATAAGAGAAAATTCAATTTTAAATTTAAGAATGCATCTTTAATCATAAGGTACATTGTACGTTTACACTTGCAGGCCTGTTCGGCATGTTATGCAAGCGCATGACAGAGAGAGAGAGAGAGAGAGAGAGTAGAGAGAGAGATGGGGGCCGCCCATGTTCCGCTCAACATATGGCGAAAATTTAATTCTAGATATTCAGGATTTCATTTAATTATAGGACAAACTGTTTGTTTCCAAGCTCTTCTGTACTGTTGTGTGCATGAGAGAGAGAGAGAGAGAGAGAGAGAGAGAGAGAGAGAGCCTGTGCTCGCACACAAGTTTCAGTTTCACAATTTTTTTTATTTTTTTTATTTTTTTTAATAGCAAGGTACTCTGTTGGCTTCGGCTACAGATGCATGACTATCTATGATGTTATGTGCATGAGAGAGAGAGAGAGAGAGAGAGAGAGATTCCAAGTTGCCCAAAGTCAGACCACGCACTCGAAGGTTCAAAATGCAGTGAATCAGAGGCATATTTTCATAATCTCGAAGTCACTCATGTTCCTTTACGACTGTTGACTTGTTTTGCGAAGGGAAAGGTCGCTTCCGCCGGAGGAACTAAAATTTATGTCGTGTCTGAAGACCTCGTAATCGCTAGATTAATGCTGCAATATGCTGAGAGGAAAAGGCGAGATGTAAAGGTACGAAAGAATCTTGGCTCCTCAAGGCTTTCTGGCCCATGCCAAGAGGAGACCAAAGGGTTTCAGTCTTCTCGAAGTTCCACTTTTAGATCCTCGTACCTCATTCCTATCTGGCCTCTTTATCTTGCTATCCAACCGCTCCAACTCCCTGTTTTCACTGTACCAAACGCTGGATGACTGAAATTTTTTTCATAAATTACCGTCATCAGTGATATATGGTATGAAATTAGTGCGTACGTAATATAAGTGATGAGCAGCCAGAATATTTTACAAAGAAATTCCTATTTTTTTTAATCAATCTTATCTACTGCACGAACCATACTGGTAAATTTTTTTTATTCTTGATTAAACAGATATGACGATTGTGTAGCGATATATATATATATATATATATATATATATATACTAGATATATATATATAGATATATATATATATATATATATATGATATATATATATATATATATATAATATATATATATATATATATATATATATATATATATATATATATATATATATATATATATATATATATATACATATATATATATATATATATATATATATATATATATATATATATATATATATATATATATATATATATATATATATAAATATATACATTTATATACATATATATATATATATATATATATATATATATATATATATATATATATATATATATATATATATATATATATGTATAAATGAAGGTAGAATGCACAGGCAATTTAATGCCCTTTTGTGGCCTAGGCGTGAACAATTAAATCGAACCCTTCCAAGAAAGGGAAAAACAAGAGACGGAACCTCAAAGAAGACATTATACACCTTGTGCAAAGAGCAGAACTTACATGAAATAGGAATAATCGACACAACTGGACTCCAACGGTTGCTATTGAAGGGAAACAAATCCCTCCACGGGGGGTTTATGTGATTATAGCTGTAATACTAATTGGATCATCGAAAGTCTCAAATGAAAGTACAAGATTCATTGACAAGGATTTGTTGTATAGGCCAAGTATTGCGTTGTCTATATGGGACAGTTCTTGACGTGTTGTTTATTTAGCTTTTACTATCGGATCTATTTATATTTGTGTCAGTGATCCACTTCAGTAAAAACCGTTGACCAGTCGTCTCCCTCGGTATAATTTTCAAATTTGGTCAGATACTGTAATTCAGTAAACACTGTAGTCGGCCGAAAAGTTTACATTTCGTAATGAAGGGATAGACTGAATAGTGAAACCTTAGACTGGAATTTCAACACCGTATTTCTAGGAGTGGAATCCTAGCGAATAGCATAAAAAACTTATTTGGATGCGGCATGCATTCCAAAAATCTTTCAAGGAATATCTGCAAAGCAGATATTAAACATGAAAAGTAAACCTGTGATAATTCCCCTCATTTAATAATATGTATTCCATATAAAGAATATTTCTTTCAAATTGTACTGTTAGGAACAAACTAACGATCATTTGATTGTTTATATGCTTGTCTTCATACTAAGTATAATTTACATTTTATAATTCTAATTGTAAGCGTCATTCGCTTTCAGATCTTTCCACATTTATACCATTCCTGCTATGACCAAGATATGGTATGATCTTCCTAATACTGTTTATTGAATTGGTTGATCTTTAGAATTTCGAAATGCTCGAGTTTGGTGGAGGCTAAAGTAAGTCTCACTGTGCGAATTGTCATTTTGAAGGTAAATTTTTGCTTTTCTTTGTTTGTTTCTTTTTTCATAGTTTATTCTATACACTTCATTTTCTTCTGTGTTGGGCTCTTTCCTGTCTTGACGTAGGATAAATAATAATAATAATAATAATAATAATAATATAATTCATAATAAATAATCTAATAATAATAATAATAATAATATAATAATAATAATCAACTAAGAAACCTCCGTGACGAGGCTATAATATTGACAATAAAACGCCACAATAGTGTTGAAATATAGTTATTGTACATTATTAAAAATATTTTGCAATATAACAATAATATATATTAACGCTACTATGGCTCTTTTTTAATTGTCTAATAATAATAATAATAATAATAATAATACTAATTAATAATAATCAATAATAATAATAATAATGAATGATGATGATGATAAATGCAGTTATGATCAAAATAAGAACAATAATTAAATTCTAATATATTAACCTTGTCTTCATGATTCCTATAATCTTAATTATTTGAAGAAGAGAAAAATCTCTTCGTCTGAGTTTGAAAACTCTTGTTCTCTTTCATCTATGTTCTGATTTCTCTCGGATTTTCTCAGTTCCAGACATCAGATCTTTGCCCGAGGAAAGACTTGTAACATTTCAATATTTGAAAGCCGCTGTGAAATACCTCTAAGTATCATGTCAAGAAAATACAATTCACGACACACACACACTCACTCACTCACTCACTCACTCACTCACTCACATAGAACGAGAGAGAGAGGCTGGCTGGTTAGGTGGGCGGTTTGTGCATTACAACGGGAAATGGGTTTTTCCAACAACTGTTTTTTTTTTTTTTTTTTTTTTTTTGAACAAGTAAAAGACGGAAAAATCTGTCTTGGAGTAAAATTGCAAGACTTCTATGATGGAAATGGATGTGTATTTCTCATTTTATTGAGAATTCAGATAATTATATCTTTCTACCGACCATTCCGCCATCTGAAAAATTAGTTTATTCTTGCTTATTGCTTCTAGGCAATTTTGGCGTAATCACCCCGGAGTAGCATTCTCAGTGGCTTCACTAAATGCGCCTCTCCATACCCTGCCAGATGCCACAAACCGGACACATGATTATTATATGAATATTTTTTTATTTTCATTATACCTCTTTACCCTTTTAATGAATATCTCCAGCGATTTGTTATCAAGCGTTTGAGTCAGTGATGTAAAATGCAAACTTAACCACCTGCATCTTTTGTCCAACATATATATATCTATTATTAAAGGAGCTTTTCCCTGTTAAAATGTGCAACAACATTATACTGATAGCATCTGTTTACACTTTAAATACGACAAAACTGTTTTAAATTCAAACCATGTCTTCCCGGAAGTCACGTATTGCAAAGGAAGGATATGAGACCTGAGACATAAAAAGTAAATGAAAAGAGATGGAAGAGCCGTGAAATGAGAACAAAAGGCTTAAAAGAGATTTGCTAGGAAAATACAAGAAATGTTCGTCATGTGATGAGTGAGAGCAATGTGACAAACAGTACACTGAATATACAACGGAAGGGAATAGAAATGTAGCAGATATGAATCAATATTATAAAAGCCATAAGGTAGAACAGATACAATTTTGGTTTTAAGATATTTGTAGCATGAAAAGACTTATGACGTATTCCAGATAAAAGGTTTGGGATGTGAGGTAGGTTATACAAGTTTTAAGATCAAGTATATGTGATGTCAAATTTATAATTTAAGTCAGGTTGTGAAACAGAAACATATGTAAATATCGAAAGTTCAGTAAGCCTAGAAGACTCGAATAAAAAAAAATTAGGAACATAAAACTTGGGAGAAAATTGAAATGACAAGCTCAAAAATTAATGAGATATGAAACAGGAGAAATCAAACCTGAGTTCCAGTGTTAGTGTGTTGAAATATTTTTTTTCTTTTTCAGAGAAGTTCGAATTTTAATGATCACTAATTATTATAATTTCGTGACGGCATCGAGCTTCCTTATTTTATCGTATCTTTTTCTCATTTGGACCTCTCTGAATTGAGTTTGGAGGAAAGTTTTTTTTCCTTTGAATTCATGTTTCTAGATTTGTTTTTCTCAAAAGTTCACATAATTCTGCTTTTACTCTCAATTTGCTAACCGCTCCTCTTTATTAAATCATTTTGGCGCTGCATTCGTAAGGAAGCGAGAACGGGAAAAAGTGAGAGCTGGAATTCTGATATTGCTTCAGTGGAGACAAAAACAGACCCATAGATGTCGGGAATGAGGAAAAGATGTGGTACGAATTGGCGTAAACTCTTGAAAATACAGAGGAAAAACAAGTCCATAACCGTGGACAGAGGAAGAAAAACTTACGGCGATTTATAATTGGAACACAAACACTCAAAATATATTGAAAAGGCTTCCTCGATGTTATGGTTCTTAGTAACAAACCCAAGACAATGTAAAAAAGGCTGTTATTACAAACTCGACGAATGTAAAAAGCTGGTATCATAAATCTCGACAAAACTGCGGTAATCATAAAATGGGGACTCAAGATCAGATTTCGCCAGTAAGTATCCTCGACGGAATGGGACAAGAATGAGGAAATCGAATATGTTAATCTGACAAATGGAACTGGAGACGGGAGGTTGTGTAAGGGAAGGTTCTGATAAGCCAAAAAGTTTTAAGATTTGGATTTCCTTCGTAACTTGGAATTCAAGACGAATACGGTTTTCATTATTGAATACCTTTTAATTTATTTAACTTTCGTTCCTTTTAATATTCACAATCCATCATTGAAGTTTTCTCTTTCTGTCCGACTGGAAACGAAATCTTAACTGTTGTTACTTGAGATTCACGTAGGTTCCTTCCAGTAGTCTGCCGCAGGTAGTTTCCTTGCACTTTGGAAATGAAGTGGTTGAGTGAGTCTTCTTCTAGTGACTTTTTTTGAAACAGGCAAGATTCTTTCCATTCTCTGCAGATGGTTTTCAAATATCTGTGAAGTAAATTATATTTTGTATATCAGCTGAATGAATATTACTTTTTAAGAGCCCTTAAATATTTATTAAGAATCAAGATGTTGTGTATTTAGAGTTACAAATGCAGTTGCTATAACAGGAATGTACATACCAAACTAAGTCCCATAACTGAGAGACACATATCGCTAAGAAAAATTAGATTTCAAACGAAAACGAAAAAGTTCAAAGCTCCTGTGAATTATTTCCTTCTATTTCCATGCACGTCTTTGCAGCACAATTTTAATTTCGTTATTTTGGTCTAAAAAATAGACTTGCGAGTTGGTGAAAACGTATTTTTTTTCAGATTTTCATCGGTTACTCATTCTTGTTACCAAATAATCATTATCATCATTATACATACATGCGCTGTGTAAATAAATAAAACATATCTTTAGAATTATGAATACTTGAAAACAGCGTGAAATTTTTAAACCTTATTTTCCTTCCCAAATAAAACTTGACGTCCCCACTCGCTTGTTTTTCAGTGAAATGGAATGTGGACTTTGGAAAAAATAAGGGAAGAGGGGAAAAATATTGTTTTTTCCAAACATGATTCCATTTGACTCCGACTCGCTTTATGTAAACAGTTTGTTTATTTCTGTTTGTAGGTTATTATTCTTGCAGCTGCCATTTTGGTATGTAGCACAGAGATTTACCAAAATTTAGTTCCTTTTATATTTAGATATGCAAATGCTTATATATATATATTTATATACTATATATATATATATATATATATATATATATATATATGTGTGTGTGTGTGTGTGTGTGTGTGTGTGTGTATATATATATATATATATATATATATATATATATATATATATATATATATATATATATATATATATATATATACACACTCACACATGTATACATACATACATGCCATCTCTCTCTATTCCTGCTGACCATTCATCAGGAAATCAGGGTTTCAATAAATTGTGTTTAGCAATTTAAAGACCCTGTCCGGTTGGTTGGGAAGTCAAGGCATTCAGTAAGGGTTATTCTGACCGTTCAAGAGCGTTTGTTATATTTTATCCTAAACAAAAAAGAAAATATTAAACTAAGGTATCTTTGACTTGTTCGTTATGTCTTTAATAAACCACACAATCAAACAAAAAATAAAGGAGGCTAGAGCAACATGAGAATACCAGGATCCAAAACTCATTTGAATCTATAGAGATTATAAATCCTTGGTAATAGAAGAATAGTTTTCAATAAATTTTATTAGCCACTCGGCGACTTATTCGTAAAGGCTCAAACTAATTTCTCTAAAAACCTGACTCAAAACGTTTTAGCAATTTTTAGGCAGAATTAATTGGCAAAATTATGCGTGATCACGACAACTTTCATTAGTTATTACAAACTCTTTTTTTATTAATTAGAATCATGGAGATATTTTTGCTATTATTAAAATGGATCTGTAGCACGCGAACATTCATAAAAGAACAATTAATGCAAGAATTAGCATTTAAAGTATGCGGTAAGCTTATAGTTCGAGTTTGTATCGATAATTTAGTGAACAGTGGAGAGGGGAGTTTATAGAAAACGAAAAAAAAATAGGAATTTGAATTTGCGTAATCATCGCAAAATCAAGTATTAATTAAGCGTCCATCATGCTGGTATAGTATTTAATGAAGTTATTCATACACACACAAGCAAATATAAGATTATATATATATATATATATATATATATATATATATATATATATATATATATATACATATAAGTCATATCACATTTCCGTGATTCATATACATATATCGAGCTACAATGTCCTTTAATATCTAATTCGCTCTACCTCGGGGAATTAATATATTTTTCATATATCTTAAGCGAAGGGGAATTTTTTTCTCGATAATAGACTTGCCTGACCAGGGCGCGAACCCATGGATCCTTTCAAATCAGGAACGTCAGTGAACTTGCTTTAACTAATACACGACCGCGAGAGCCTAAAAGTTCAGTCGCCTCTCACCCTCATATACCTTTCGCGCGCAGGTAATTAGTTGGTTTGGAGACATCATCAACCTACCTCAACTCCGGTAGTGTTTGTAGTGCTTTTGAACAGCACGTAGCCAATCTATAAGTCATATCACATTTCCGTGATTCATATACATATATTGAGCTACAATGTCCTTTAATATCTAATTCGCTCTTGTAGTAAATTATCAATTTCATTTTTTTCGCAGGGTCTGTGGGGGAGACGTTCCTTTCGATGATGTTGCTAAGGGCTCGCTCATCCTCTTTGTATTTCTTATGGAATACTCCATTGTAAAAGAGAGTGACGTATTCAAGGGCGACGGGCGAGGCTCCGGCTGGTACCAATTATCAATGTTCCTGCGGATGCATTTTGTGATGTCCCGGTTGGAATACCTGTTGCTAATTAAAACTTGGGCACACGCTCCAATTCAGTGTGTATCCTTCCACGGAGAGCAGTGTGAGAGAGCTCTCCTGATAATGAAGAACAATCCAGCTTCCGTGGTGCAGGACCCTCTCAAGAAAACCAACGTTTGTCTACCATTATAAATGCCCTGTCCGGGAATACCCCGGCGCCTACATTGGTATGACAACGATGCAATTTTCCAAGAGGATATCCAGCCATACTCAGGAAGGCACCATCCATAATCATGCTAAAAATGCCCAGAATACCAGGATAACTCGAAAGGACATTATTCCTAATATCGGAATTATCGATAAGGCGGCAGACCACCGTCGCCTCCGCCTCTTGGAGGCCCTACACATCGGGAAAGAGAGACCCATCCTCAACACCACTCAAGAGACATCACTCCTCCTGATGGTGGTGCATAGGGCGGCACCCGCCAGCACCCCAGAGCCAGTCGAACGGACCTCATCAGGTGTCCCTATCTACCAGCAATGACCTTCCCAATACTACACTTCCAGTCTCCAGCGTCCGCACACAAAGAACAGCGTGAGCTTCCACCTCTGCAGACTGCTTGACTCATGGACTTAATCCTCTGTTCAGAAATGAAAACTCAGCGCTCACCAGACAGAGCACCGGGACACAATAAATACTGCTGAACGACCCCCATTCCAATCAGTTCACGCTCAACCCTTCCTTGAAAAATGAACGCGATGATACGGTTGGAAATGGAATTCTGTTAAGACCTTAGATTTGTAAACTCTACGGCGACATACACCACTTTTTAGTTGTCTTATCAATAAATTAGTATTTTTGTAAGACATTTCCTTAACCAGAGTATGAACATCGGCCAGCTATTAGCAAATATCAGCCCTGATGAGAAGAGAATAAGAAGAAGAACTGAAAAGACCCTATATAAAATCAATTCCACTGATGCTGCCATCCTCTTTAACAAAACATGTTTGAGAGAGGGTCTCCTACCTTCATATACTACTCTACGGCTACATGACCCATCTGCACAAGAAGACCCGGGCACTAGGAGCTTCAGGAGGACCCTGCTTCAACGTCAACTTTCGGTGAAGGAACGAGACAGAGTCGCACTCCATGATGAGATGAAGAACTTGCACACCGAGTGGGACAACCTCCGTCGCAGTAACAGTAGGAAACCCTGTAGCAGCCCATCCGAGTGTTCGGGAAGGCGATGCTGATTATGGAACTGCCAACAGAGACGACAGATTCCACCCAGGATACAGGCTCACCCCACCGCCATCATGGAATGCCTGCACCACCTGGAAGAGAAGGATACCGCAAAGAGAATGAGGATGGTAACGAAGAAGCTGGTCGCCCTCAACGGAGGAAAACTACGGCTCCCGCAGAAGAGAGAAGAATATATTAATCTGACCAACTATGTACCTACCACCGAACAAGACAGAATTCTACTTATGGGACTCAATTGCCATTTCTCTACCCGACCGATGCCCATGGAGAAACGCCTTGAGATCGAGTACCTGCTGGACACCATACGCAAGAATGAAGATTAAGGCACCATAAGTACTACGGATGCCCTGCAGCCCCTCCTCTTGGCCAAGGCCCTCACAGAACGCGGTTATTACAAGAGTGATGTGATCGACAGGCGCCTGAGGGAAGCAGCCAAAGAACTTCGAGCTAAAGAGGATGTCACTGTCCGTCGGGCCAATAAAACCACTGCATTTGTACTCACCCACACTGAAGAATACCACCCACAAGTTGATGAGATACTGGCAGACAGCAGCAATTTCAGAAAATCACAAAGAACCCCGTAATGTCATTAACGTGAGGCCAATAGGATTATTGAGACTGTCAATGCAGCTTCCAATGCACTTCACTTGCTGCCGATTGTAGGGGACTACGACCTTGGCTACATAAACGGGAATGTTAAAATCCATAAACCATGGAACCCGTTACGCACCATTATTAGACAAATTCCCTCTCCTACGTACCAGCTTGTGAAGAAATTGAATACTATTTTGACGCCTTACGTTCCAGATCCACAGTTTGAAGTCCTCTGCCGAGTTTAGAGAAGCCCTGAAAACGAACACCCCCCACGATAATTCTGGATCGTGTATATAGAGACGACCCCACACCCCTATTGAACATCCCTGAGCATGCCTCGAAAACTCCTAGAGATTTGTACTAAAAACGGCCCCTTTCTCCACCCCCAGAGGCCATATGTACACACAAAAAGACAGAGTAGCAAGTAGCAATGGGTTCCCCCCTTGGAGTACTTTTCGCGTATTTAGACATGGGTGCTGGTGGAACGTTCGGGTATTCGCCACCATTGAGAAACTGTCTATGTATGTCCCGTATATTGATGACACCTCCATCAGCGCCAGCACAGTGGAAGAAATAGAGCACCTGCGACAAGCCTTCCACGACCACAGCAGACTCAATTTCACCATCGAGCAAAGCTGTGACCGTCGCCTCCCCTTGCTTGACGTCCTCGTCGGGCAACAAGAGGAGTGCTTCGTAACGCAAGTGTACACGAAACCCACGAACCTGGGCATGTGCCTGAACAGCGAGAGTGAGTGTCCAGAGAGATACAAGCGCACTGCGATCAGTGCCTTCATCAGGAGACCTGTCTCACACTGCTCTTCGTGGAAGGATACACACTGAATTGGAGCATGTTGCCCAAGTTTTAATTAGCAGCGGGTATTCCAACCAGGACATCACAAAATGCATCCGCAGGAACATTGACAATTGGTGCCAGCAGGAGCCTCGCACCGTCTCCCTTGAAGACGTCACTCTCTTTCACAAGGGAGTAATTTACAAGAAATACAAAGAGGACGAGCGAGCCCTTCGTAACATCATCAAAAGGAACATCTCCCCACGGACCTGCGAAAAAAGTGAAATTGATAATTTACTACAAGAGCAAGAAAACCAGTGGACCTGATTATGAAGAACAATCCAGCCCCCATGGTGCCGGACCCTCAAGAAAACCAACATTGTCTATTAATACAAATGCCCCTGTCTGGGCATGACAACGATGCAATTTTCCAAGAGGATATCCTGCCATGCTCAGGAAGGGGCCATCCATAATCTAGACGCCATTCATAATCATGTTAAAAAACGCCCACAATACCAGGATAACTCGAAAGAACATTATTCCTAATGTCGGAATTATCGATAAGGGGGCAGACAACTGTCACCTCCGCCTCTTGGAGGCCCTACACATCGGGAAGGAGAGACCCAGCCTCAACACCACTCAAGAGACTTCACTCCTCTCGACGGTGGCGTGTGGGTCGCCGCCCACCAACACCCCAAAGCCGATCGAATGGACCAATCAGGTACCCCTATCTACCGGCAATGTCCTTCCCAATACTATACTCCCAGTCTCCAGCGTCCGCACACGAAGAACAGTGCGAGCATCCATCTCTGCAAGACAGCTTGACTCAGGGACTTAATCCTCTGTTCAGCCAATGAAAACTCAGCGCTCACCAGACAGAGCACCCGGGACACAATACCGCCGAACGACCCCATTCTAATCAGTTCATGCTCACCCTTCCTTGAAAATGAACCGATGATACGGTTGGAAACGTTGGAATTCCGTTACGCCTTTAGATATATAATAATAATAATACTGTTAAAGAGAATAGTAGAATTAAGCAAGTTGATTTTATATATTGTTTTTTCTATTTTTCTTACAATTCGCTTCTCTGGCACAGCGATGTTTCCGATTAACTGGCTAATATTCATATTCGGAATTTCTAAAAATTATAAAAATGCTGGAGGTGATCTTTTGTTTTATTAAAACAAGATCACCTCCAGCATTTTTATAATTTTTAGAAATTCCCAATGTGGATATTGGCCAGTTACTCGCTGAGCAAGAGAAGTGAATTGTAAGAAAAATGGAGAAAACCATATAAAAAATCAACTCGCTTAATTCTGCCATTCTCTTTAACAGAATTTGCCTGAAAGAGGGTCTTTTACCAAAATAATAATAATTGTAATAATAATAACAATAATAATACCATGGGACACCAGGGTAGAGGAGAATGAGAGAGAAAAGACTGAGAAGTATTAGGACCTGAAAATAGAAATAAGAAGGATATGGGATATGCCAGTGGAAATTATTGTACCATAATCATAGGAACACATAGGCACAATCCCAAGATCCCTGGAAAAGGAACCTGGAAAAAACTAGATGCCGAAGTAGCTCCAGGACTCGTGCAGAAGAGTGTGGTACTAGAAAAGTGATGGATTCCTAAGGAGGCAGGATGAAACAGTCGAATAGGATGACTGTGATAGACTCCCACCCATCCCCCAAAAAGTAGTAATAATAATATGTAATTTTGCTTTTCCCATTTACCGTTGAAACAAAGATGTTTTCCCAAATGGTACAACTAAATACATTCAGTTCCCTTCATATTACTGCTACTGTGGTTATTAACACAGAAATTAGTCATTACTCAATGAAATGAGATGGAATTCTCATCATCTCTGATCGTGAATGTTTTTCTCTAGTCCCCTCACTCTTGCCAAATTAGTTCTCAGCCATTATCTCCGCGTAAATGTGTTATCTCCTGTTTCTATAACTGAGGGGAAAATGATAGAGAATGATAGCGTATATTGAGATCTGTTCCCTCAGGCCAAACCAACACTAAGGATCCAATGTCTTCTTGTAAGATTTTAGGTCTTATGATCACGTCTCATAAAAATCCGAGTTGATCCACTATTAATCCAAGGTTAAGAGGGGTGGTAATTAGGAGTTTGTCTTTTGCATGTAAGCATATGCTTTTAGTATGTATGCTGGAAATAACTTTATAGTGGTAGACTAGCAAAATATTATTACGATGCATGCATGCAGCATACCTGAATACACACACACACACACACACACACACACACACACACACACACACTATATATATATATATATATATATATATATATATATATATATAATATACATATATATATATATATATATATATATATATATATATATATCTATATATATATATATATATATATATATATATATATATATATATATATATATATATATATATATATATATATATATATATATGTATGTATGTATATAATATATTATAAAGTAAAGAATAACCACTTCTTTGATTGGTGTCGTGTTTCTGATGGAATCATAACCAACAAAAATATTATGAAAATTAAATTATGGAAAATTACTTGGAGGATCTAAGTAGCACATCATCACTACCTCTACACATAGACGAAATATGTATAATAACACCTTCAGACTTTTTTGCAAATTTCGTCAATATTCGTATTAGTGATTTGATTAACACCATCCTATTATTCCATATCTATTTCAAACCTGTGACAGATCTCATACTTACTTGTGAGAAGGTAAAAACACTCTTTACAATCCATCTTTTCACATCCATACCAGAATATTCTCACAAGCAGTAACATAACTACTAAATACAATATATTGTAGGCAAGTAATTTACATAATGATTCCATAGAGGTTTATAATTGCACACCCACTGTACATTACGGTTTTGAGAACTTTTAGGAGTAGTGGAAAATTATACCTTGAATAATTTAGTATACGTATTTTGGTATGATTATTTCCAGCGGTAAGAATGTAGAAATAATATCGTTGCATTTCGCGGCTGGAAACTCTCTCTTCCCAGTGTCCTTCAGACTGGGAATATTGGAAAGACAATTTCCCATTCTCTCTCTCTCTCTCTCTCTCTCTCTCTCTCTCTCTGTAATACATTCACTTATGAAATTCCATTTCTCAGTTACGACGGAAATTGATGTTTTTCCCATGCCTTTTATATGAGAATTCCGAATCATTTCTATCAGTTTTAAAATTATTATATCTTTCATTTGTTCACTTATGTCAAAATAAATGGCATTGGGCAGACATCCTTTCTGTGGAGTATCTATCATTTCAGTACGTTAAATGCATTGAATGAAATAAGAAAAAAATCTTTGATGATGAGAGCCAGTGTGTCCCAGAATATACAGACCAATCTCGTGAAACAATTGCGGATAAAATCCTTTAGCTTATTACGATGAGCAGAACTGAATACCTCTCATAACAGTATGAAGAGTTTGAAGTTCAGTAAAGTGGAAAACGCTGTCAATTTCTCTCAAATTCATTTCTCTTTCCTGTAATGTCGAATTTCGTGAGTTTTGTGAAGCCAGGTTCGTATTTTTTTCCCCATTTTCCTCTCCCTCCGCATAATCTCCATCTCATCCACTCCTCTCTTCCTCTCTTCTTTTCTTCTTCCTCCCGTTCATAGTGATGTGTACCCCTGCGGGTGGGGCTTCTGATCTAGAATCCTTTTAGAATCCTTTTATCGTCTCCATGAGAGCAAATGTCTATCTCGGGAAAGTGGACTCGCCCTGCGGTGTCGAAGCCACCGCTGCTCGACTCTCATTTCGGATGCAACGAACTCTTCTTCTTCTTCTTCTTCTTCAGGAGTCTTATCCTCGGGCATATAACTTTCCGCTCCAGGACTGATCGGGAGAAGCGTTCTCTCTTTTTCCGTTTTCTTTTACAGCATAAATTGATGTTTCCACAAGATGCTAGAATATCAAAAGCAATTTTATGGATCGAGGCGCTAGTAACAACACGATGGTTTTTTTTTTTTTTTTTGGCATTGTATATCATTTTGTAATGGCTTCTTTTCTATTCAGACATTGCATCTTTGAGGGATGAATTCCCATCAGTGTATTGACATCTAAATATTATAGACTTAAGGGGAGCATAGGTTTATTCATCAGATGAATACACTCTACTTCTTCACTGGAGAGATCAGTTTGCTTCTATCTATTATGTTATTTTAGAGTATTAAGCTGCCCTTATGCCAGCACGGGCTCTTGCTCATATAACAGCCCGTAACTTGTATCTACTAGTATTATGAACTTCTGGTATCCAGTTTAAACAAAGCCTTAGTAAAAAATAAATAAATACATAAAAAGAAATCATCTCTGGATAGAGTTTGTAAAAATATTGGAGCCGAGGCAGAAAGGAAGCGAAAGTCCGGCCTCTGTACACAGAGATAACTTAGGGCGAGGTTTTGTACAGCCGGTTAACCTTTAGAATATTGTACCGATTTTATTATTGGTCCTTTTGGACCTTTTTGACCTTTCCCGGGGCGATTTCTTTTCTTCCGTAACACTCGGCTGGATAAATGGATATGGGTACTGTTAGGTAAACTAAATTTCTTACTGAATAATTTTTGTATCCTAACACAAGTTAATTTTACCCGACTATTATTTAGGTGGGCTATAGAAATATTAAAATTGAAAGGCTTGTAGAAATACTTGTCGAGGAAAAAAAATTGAAAACTGGAAGCCATTCATTCATTCAACAAAGAAAGTTACCTAATTATCTTTTACCAGTTTTTTGGAATGTTTATTTAACAGTATCCTGCTTCTTCTACTGCTACTTATCCACTACTTCTGCTACTGTTTCTGTGTAACTACTACCGTATTGTTGATAATGGATATTCTTAATAGCAGTGTAATCATTGAAGTCATTATAATCCTTATTTGGTTGCTTGATTATTATTATTATTATTATTATTATTATTATTATTATTATTATTATTGTTATTATTATTGTTATATTAGTGACAGTCTCTGTGGCATCATAATAATAATAATAATAATAATAATAATAATAATAATAATAATAATAAGGAATGTTAACAGTGGGCAGAAGATCAGGCCCTAAGGACCAAGATATATCCAAAGAACGATAGATGGATATAACATCTCACACCCTAACGGAAGGAAGTGCAATGTGAATACGAGACCATAAACCACATAGCAAGTGAATGCATAGAACCATACAAAAAGGGCATGATTCAGTAGCAAAAGCCCTCCACTGGAGCCTTTGCAAGAAAACGCCAGTTATCTTGCAGTAACAAGTGGTACGAGCTCCAACCTGAGGGAGTGACAGAAAACGATCAGGCAAAAATCCTCTGGACTATGGTACCAGAACAGGTAGGGTGATACTGCAAATAGACCAAAGAATGACATTGATTGACAAAACCAGGAAGAAAGTATCGCTCATCGATGTTGCAATACCATGGGTAACCAGAGTAGATGAGAAATGAGAGAAAGAGAGGGAAAAATTTGATAAGTATCTCCAGACCTGAAAATAGAACAAAGAATGATATGGGATATGCCAGTGAAAATTGTACCAATAATCATAAGAACACAAGGCACGACCAAAGATCCCTGAAAAGGAACCTGGAAAAATTAGATGCTAACGTACCTCTAGGACTCATGCAGAAGAATTTGCTCCTGGAAACAGCGCTCATAGTAAGAAAAGTGATGGATTCCTAAGGTCGGAAGGATGCAATGCAACCCGGAGCCCAAACACTACCACCACCCAGTCGAGTAAGATGACTGTGATAAACAACATCAATAATAATATATCTCAGTCATCCTTTTCGAACTGGGTGGTTTTATAGTATGGGGTTCCGGGTTGCATCCTGCCTCCTTAGGAGTCCATCACTTTTCTTACTATGAGCGCAGTTTCTCATAGGTTCTTTTTTCAGGGATCTTGGGATCCTGCTTAGTTGTACATATGATTATGGGTATAATTTCCATTGGCATCCCACATCCTTCTTATTTCTATTTTCAGGTCTTGATGCTTATAAATATTTTTCTTTCTCATCTACTCTGGTGTCCCATGGGACTGAGACATCAATGAGTGATCATTTCTTGATTTTGCCAATCATCGTCAAGCTGGCCTATTGACACGTATCACCCTATCTATTCTGGTACCGAATTTCCAGATCCTTTGTCTGATCGTTTTCTGTCACTCCCTCAGGTTGGTGTCGTACCACTTACTACTGAAAGCTAGCTGGTGTTTCTTGCAGGCAGGCGCCGGTGGAGGGATTTTGCCACTGAATCATGCCTCTTTTTGTAATGATTCTGTGAAAGCGCCGGACATTTGTTTGCTGTGTGGTTTATTGGTCTCGTCTTTCAAATGGAGTTTCATGTTTCATTTTTCAGGAAGTGCAATATGAAAGATTATTATTATTATTGCTAGTATTATTATTACTATTATTTATTATATTATTATTATTATTATTATTATTGTTGTTGTTGTTGTTGTTGTTGCTGCTGATTGTGTTGATCCTTGTTGGAGGGATAATCATCACCTTTATCAATTGAAATGCAGTGGATTGCTGCTTTCTACCTAATTCGGGGCATTTTTTCTTTCTTCCTTCACGCGACACATTAGTGCCATGGCAATCATGAATGAGGGGGGAAACGTTACATCCTCTCGATTTGAATATCACAAAGAGGAAAGGGAAGACGTATTCTTGGGCTTCGTTCATTAAGCCACTTTTCGGTGCCAGTAGGGAGTAAATTAGCTCATTGGAGGCAACATCTGAGTATTTTGATATATATAATATATATATATATATATATATATATATACTATAATATATATATATCTATATATATACACTACAGTATACCTACCTGTATTAAACTTGATGCATCAGAAACTTGGAGCCTTACTAAAGCCCTTAGAGATAAGCTAGTTACAACTCAAAGAGCTATGGAAAGAATAATGATGGGAATAACACTAAGAGACAGAAAAAGAGTAACATGGATACGAGAGCAAACTAAAGGAAAAATAAAAAGAAATGGGCGTTGGCAGAACATATCATGAGAATGTTAGATAATAGATGGACGAAAAGAATAATAGAATGGGTCCCTAGACATTGCAAACGAAGCAGGGAAGGAAGAGAAGATGATGGATTGACGAGCTAAGAAAATGTTTGCGGTATAGAATGGCATAGAAAAGACCATAAACAGAAGGAAGTGGAAGGACATGTCTGAGGCCTTTGTCTTGCAGTGGACTAGAAACGGGCCGATGATGCTGATGAACATATATATTATATAATATCTATGTATACACACACACACACACACACACACAACACACACACAATATATATATATCTATATATATTATATAGTATATATATATATCGATATAACGTATATATATATATATATATATAATAGTATATATATATATATATATATATATATACCAACATACCTGTTTATACTGTATATGGAATGTAAACACACGAACATGTGTGTGTGTGTGTGTATTGATTTAACTGACTCAAGTGAATCATACCCCTCTCATATGCTCGATTCCTAGCACATTTCAGACTTGCTCTCCATGAAACCCTTAACGTTTTAAGGAAATAAATGAAAAATCTCTCCCTCTGTTCTGGGTTGAAACCTGTGGACCGTTGACAGAATAAGTAACCGATATCAGAACATTCGAGATAAAAACAGAATATATTGCGCTCTTACGTATCTGTAACTGACGAACTCAGGTATATTTCTTTTTTTTGTTTTTTGAAGTCGAAACGTATCTGACGGGAGTGAAATGAAATCTTATCCGTTTTTTTAATGTCGTTCGGACAGTGGTAGCAATGGTATCCATAATATTCTCCGTGGCAATAGACTGAATTTGACAAGGGAAGAGTTTTGTTATTCTTTCATTTACATTTATATTTTAGGGGCTCGAGTGGAAAGTGTATAAAAAAAAACAAAAAAACTGGACGTAACCGAGAGCTACAGGAGATATGTATATATATATATATATATATATATATATATATATATATATATATATATATATATATATATATATATATATATATTATATAATGTGTGTGTGTGTGTGTGTGTGTATGTGTGTGTGTCTAGTGTATGTATATCATATACATATATACATATATATAATATATATATATATATATCATATATATATATATATATCTATATATATATATATATATATATATATATATATATATATTAGGGCTAGTGCCTTGTATGATAAGGCGCCCTATGAGGTAATGTTAGACTTGCGCTAAGTCGGTTGGTATTGCACTTACCATATTCGTGGAGTGTCTTGGGGTTTGTAGAATCACTTACGAAGTCGGGATTATCTTTTTGTTTATTGACGACGATGTGTTAAACTCCATGATGATTCGGTGAGGAGGTTCTTGTAGAAAAACACGAAGTTATAAAAATATATATATTCTTCTGAAGTTTTACATGGTGAGATCAGGTATGATTGTACAAGTCTTCTAATAACGATAGCTTGATCGCTTCTGCCAATGATGATGGCTACTTGGGGCTGTTCTCTCTACATGATAAAGCTTAGGTAAAGAGTACAGGTCTTCTAATGACGATAGCTAACTCTGTTCTGCTCCGTTCTACATCTCTGTTACAAGTTATGAAGGAAGCAGATAGTAGCTCGAACATATGAACATACTATCAGATGACATAGTTACATACAACACAATCAAATGAGACACTACTAGATCACGTAGGCCGTTTGAATATAGGTCGCGGTAGTTGTCTCAAGCAGGGAGCTTGGACTAATGTTTATAAACAATGGAATGACTACAGGTGACGGCATGTTATCCTTAGCCTACCTTTTATTGTATATGTCATCTTTAGCGTCTCTAGTCTGATCACATTCCTGCAAGCAATCTGGTTGACCTCTTTAGTTTTAGTCTTTATATATATGGACTAACATTCCATTATTTTATTATGTAAACACTTACATTAGCTCGGTCAGCTACCAAAACCAACTACTGAATATTACTCAAACTTGACTTGCATTTGACTTATAGGAGTGTTGATACAGACACTATGTGAATATATATTATATATAAGTAAATAAAAATTCATGGTGTACATGAATGTTGATTCAAGTAATAAAATATAAAAACAATGATATTGGTAAATGATAGTGATCACGTGTATATAATGATACAGTTTTTTCACTTCATCTCATTAAGATACATATGCTTCAGAAAAATAAACTAATGTACTCTGATAATTGCATAGAATGAAGATTAACATGATAAAATCATTATTTTAACTGATTAAAAATTTCATATATGAATTGATAAAATTATTAATGTTTATGCTGATTGATTCGTTGATTTTTATGCTAAATGATATAATCTGATTCATTAATCCATATACTAACTCATATATAACTGCAGATATTGGTAAGATAAAAGGTAACAGATTTGTTTATACATATGTATATGGATTCTATATAATTATGATTAATATATGTGCACTTTAAATAGATTCCTATTGCGTACACGCAAGATATATTTAGATTCTGTTATTTATGATCATTTATATAATAGATTCCTATTGCGTACACGCAAAGATATATTTCGACTCTGTTATTTATGATGCCATTTATATATAGGATACATGATACTTTATATATATAGGATACATGACCGAGGGTTATACTACTTCACTTTTAACTAGCGTTCGAACAACTTTTCGTCCATACACAGTTCCAGTTCCAGACAACCACCTATAGCCAAATGAAACGGCCAATTTCACAGGGTTAAAACAAGGGGAAAATTTGCCTGGGCGGGTGTCCAACGTTCTATTTTGCGCTCATACTTATTCTCTGCATCCTAAGCTACACGATTACGTTCGCGATGAATAAAAAAACATCCCCAGCACGAGTCCTTCGCCAGCAAAGTAGAGTTGAATATCATTCGGTGTCGTAATTTGTCGGAAGTATGTCCCTTTTGTAGTCGATTCCGACAGCCGCCGGAGCGTTCCGCATTAAAACGAGATTAACGGACGAGATACGGTGTCGTCGAAGAAGTCCATGAAATTCCTTTCACATTGTAGGCGGTTGTTACTTGACTGTAGTACTCCG
Organism: Macrobrachium nipponense; assembly: GCF_015104395.2. Classification (NCBI taxonomy): domain Eukaryota; kingdom Metazoa; phylum Arthropoda; class Malacostraca; order Decapoda; family Palaemonidae; genus Macrobrachium; species Macrobrachium nipponense. Next base: position 22,626,036 of record NC_061107.1, on the reverse strand, counting down.
CTGCGACGAAACGATTTTTTGAAGTTGCGATGTGAAACTCTCGTACTGCAGGATACTGTAACCAGGTTCCATTAATCAGCCTGCAAGTGAAATTATGACTTTGTCACAAGGGCAAAGTAAATTCAGACAACATCCAAATACGGGAGGGGCGAGACCATTAAGACCAGACTTAACCCACATGAATTCGTGATATTTGTGGAATTCAAAAGAGTCCGCTGTACAAACTTTTTTTTTATCCATGGCATTAACAATGAGTGAACCTATCCAGGTCTAGGATGACTGTAAAAATATCCATAATTATAAAAAATAAACAGATATCAATACGAATCCCAAAGAAAATTCGCTATTACTGGTAGTAAATTACTAGACAAAGAAGTGGAAATGGAGCTATTTGTAAGATTGCCAGGCAACATAAGAGTCAAAGAGAAGATTAATCATGATTCTGTATTTCTCTATGCTAACTGAAATTAAGTTGTGATAAAATCTGATCCTATGTGCCCCTAACAAAAGTTTCATATTCAATTTTCTCGCGCGCATCCTCTGAGGTTAATTTTAAAAACTTTATTATAGGTAGGAGATGCAACGAAAAAAAAAAAACCCCACTATGTAACTAATTTCTAAATAAACTTGGGTTTTTCAAGAAAATGTGACATTTTCCCATGAATGTTTTACTTGAATTGTAATAGGCTAATGTTGACAAGTAAATATTTCATATACATATCTTGATACTTCTAAATGTCTATGAGGTTCAGAAAAAATTAATCATTCTTTTGTTGTTATAGAAATTCTATTTGCTTATTTTGTTAATTAATTTTAAAATGATTGCAACTCCTTAATTGCATTGCGCATACGGATAGAACACGTCTGCCTTGCCCATGAGAAGTTCGGCTAAGCATTCCTTTCTCCAGTCAATCTGCTTTCGCAAGCAGGGACGACACACAGTAGAAGCCTGTGTAAGCAGATTATTGAGGCTTAAAGGAACAAATGCTGATACGGCAATGATGACGTCGTCACTTGGCAGGAGATTGCTCTCATCCAAGCTAAGAGTTACGTTACTTGCTGCTAATAAATACGACTTTAGGATAATTTTTTGTTTTTTTTTAATACTCGACCCACATGAGAAGAATGTCTGAAAAAAAAAACAGTACCAAAATTGAACAATATATTAGTTTCATGTTGGAAATCTGCATAATTGTAATTATGTTAAATTAAATATTCCTTATTCAAACTAATGAAAAAAATTTCCATACAAATTCTATATATATTATTAGCCCTGTTTAAGATTCATATAGGATTATTCCATAGATAACATTTTCACTTCTAGACTTCCTGACTTTAAAATCTCTTTTATTTTATTTTATTTATTTATTTATTTTATTATTTATTATTTTTTTTCATTGACTACGAATATAAATCACGGGAGACAATATGTCAGTGAGGTTTTGGATATGTGTTTGAACTTTTAGCTTATTTGTCATTACTAAAGCGTTAAGTTAGAGTTCAAATCTTTACGCATATATAGGTTTGGATATTTAATTAACCTATGGTTACGTTTTGCTTATTGATTTTATCGTGATTCCTTTTTTATTATAATTTGTAACCCTTCCGACTTCTTACGGAGTGTATTATATTGACTCCACTTGTATCCATATTTATTTTATTTTTTATATATTTATTTATTTATATATTTTTTTATATATATTTGATAAATTAATGGTTGGCTTGAATATGTGTGTGTTCTAGCGGCGTACCGTATAAGGCTACTTGCGGCATCAATTCTATAGATACAGATATAAATGATAAAGGTATTTAAAACCGCGAGAACCGCTATAATCCAGTTCGGATCCAATATCACGAGTTGTAACTCGTAAGACATTGACACTTCCTATTTAATTATCCGTTATTCTACCAAACCGAATTGACTCTGGGTGATAAATATATTATTGGTTTTCTTAATGGATAGGAATTCACACAACGCGTTATGGAGATTATATTGATTTACACCACCCGAGTCATTATCATGTGTGAATTCCATGTTTACTGATTTAGCACTCATAAATATTCCTAATGCACCCAATTGCGGTGTGTTTGTTTTTTAGTGCTATTACTTCTATATAACGTGTCAAGGAACTCTTAACACTAAAAAGTGTTTTATTCCCTCTGTCAGACTCGTAATTCTGTTAATAATTCTACGTATATTCTTTCAAGGATTGATTTGGCACAGGATAGGCTCTTAAACTGACAGGTATCCTAGTGTATCCCTTGTTTTCATGACACGTGTTACAATTAGTTATGTGCTTTTTATATCTGTAAGCATCGTAGGCCAGTAAAACAGTGATTTGGCTTTCTGTGACATAGTAGGGAACCCATGGATGACGGAATGCAACCAGTTTAGGACGATTGGTATGATAGAGATTATTACTACTACCTGGTCGTTAGTATCTGCTGTGTTCTTCGGGTTTCCTCGTCACAGACCTACATATAATATTACATTTGATTACATTATTCTGATACACATACTTTAAATATACTTTTGCTTTAGGGTTTCTGCTCGAAGTGTTTATTGTTTTTGCTTAGCCGCTGACCCTGTTTCCGTTTCGAAGTGTTTATTGTTTGGTGTTTATTGTTTTGCTTATCGCTGTTGACACTTGCTTTGTTCAGTTTGTAACAGTTCTGCGCTCCGACCCAGATATTCAATGCTCGCGATCTCTTGGGTTAAGGAATTTTCTTGTTTAGATACGGTTTTAACAATAGGCACGGATGTTTCTATATTTTTTAGTCTAATTGATGGTTCTTTGCAGTATGGTGCGGGATTGCGGGATAATGCGTCAGCTATGATAATTGCTTTCCCAGGTAGATATCTTATCTTGGCTCCAAAGACCTGAATGATCATTTGTCACCGAGTTCCTTTTGGACTGTGATTAAAGCCTTTGAAAAACTCGGTAAAGGACTCATCGTTCAGTAGGACCTTATCAGGATAGCCATAGATTATGAACTTAAAATGTACTAGTGAGTTAAAAGATACCTAGCCCTTCCTAGGCTATTACTGCATATTTACTTTCAGAGGGCTTTAGTTTACGTGAATAAAAAGCTATAGGGAAGAACTGTTTATCATATTACTGAAGTAATACCCTCTTACCCCTTGGTCTGAGGCGTCTGTTGCAAAAAAAAATTCCTTATTTAAATCGGGGATTTTTTAAGTTAGGTGAGCTGCATTATTCCGCTTTTAGGATATCGAACGCCTGTTGATGCTTTTTAGACCATAATAAATCTACGCTCTTCTTCGTAAGATCTGTTAAAGGAGCTGTCATGATTGAAGAGTTACATATTTACACACGATTGTAATACCCACTACAGCGCAAAAGTGCTGTATCCCCCTTTTACGTTAATAGGTACTACCGGAAAGTTTATGAATAGCCGACACCTTACCATGGACTACTTTAAGACCTTGACAAGACACTAAAAACCTAGATAAACATGTTCGGTTTTAAAAAACTCACATTTAGATATTTTACTCTGAGACTAGCTCTAGCTTATGTGAATGTACTCTAAGTATTAGAAAAGATTACAAGATCATCCATATAGGCATGTAGGTTATCCCCTAAAAGTCTCCAAACACTATATTGTAATTGGGGCGCAACGTAAGCCGGTGAAAAATTTATTCTAACCTAACAGAGATAAGATGTCGTCGGTACATGGCACTGGAAACTATCGGGAGTCGTTTCCTTGTTTAAGCGACAGAAATCTACGCAGATACGCCAAGTCCGATCTTTTATGGCATGACGTTTGAGGGAAAAATTATATGGGCTTATTTGATTTCCTAATGCTCCTATTACTAACATTTTTCAACTGCGTCATATACCTATTTTGAAATTTCAGTGAGAGTCTATACGAAGGTACGTATATAGCTTTAGTTTTGTCCTTAGACCGTATTTTGTGTTAAATTACATCCGTTTTTCCCAGAGATCACTCGCTAGTGGAGAAACTTCCTGGTATTCAGGTAAAAGATAAAAAAAACTTTCTGCTGAATCACCTCTGCTTGAATGACTTTACGGATATTACTTTAGATAGATTATCAGAGAGATTCATCTACGACTGTGGGCGGGATTTAAAAATTAGCAACAATAAAAAAAATGCGATATTTGATATGTATAGGTTTTTGTGGATTACTATATTAACTTGTTGCTGCTAGTCAACCGTGTCTAGGGCTTTGTTCGCGGAAAATCGTTATATTTCAGAGTGTCGGGAAGGATTAAAATTATTTCACCAGCAAAGTCTTTTTACACGCACTAAGACATTCGAGGGTGCATGTTTCTCGAGATTTTGCGTGTAAACTTGCGACTGCGGTTGTGGAGAATTCTGTTGGGTCATTTGAACAATGTTACGATTTATGAGGCAAATGTATAGTTCCTCTATATAAGTTATTATTTGATTAACTGTCTCTTTTTTGTTCAAACGGATTTCAATATGTTTGAAGGTTTATAGGATTTTCATTTGATAAACACGCCTTATTTTGCAGGATGTAAGATATATGTGTATACCCTAGATGAATCTTACAATTACATAGATACAGATCAATGATTTTTATAACTATAGGAGGTATCTGTAAAACGCTTGCTTATCCGGACTTCTCATTAGGGAAGTTCGAACAACAGACGGTGAGTCCGTAAATACAGGATATTACGTGTACTAAAGGAATAAACAAGATATTCTAATTTTTACGGCGCGTACAGTCGGGCTTTATCAACCACTACTTATAATAACTTACGTATTAAAAAAACGAAAACCTGCTCTGATTACTTATACGGTCGTGTGTTTCATAGGAAAAATCCTTTTTAATTCAAAAAGATATTGGCATGTATGAACCAACATCGCTTTTCCCCACTCTGCTAGAGTCGCTTATTGTGTGGAATTTGCTATGCTTTGAACACTCGGCAGATTTAACTAACCTTGACCGCTTGACTAGGTGACACAGTAACCGAGTTTGCTTGTTTGATTCTGAAAGGGCTACTGTTTCTATTTCTTTTTTTGTAATAATTAGGATCCTTCTCTTTATTACCATCGGCAACGTATTGTGTGTTTTTAGCATTATGTTGCTGGTTACGTATAAAGCAATGAATGACGAACTATTAGGAACTGAGCGATTACTATTAAGACAAGTTATCTCTACTGTATTCAATATTAACTGTTTGTACTTCATTCTTTGCTAAAATTGGAAATAGTGAGGGATCCTCGGTCAGCGCATTTAGCCTGATGAAAGTTTTTTTACAGACATGTTATTCCTTGCAATCCAGCCATATTTTAAAAGTTAAGTTGAGTCATTGAGGTTCGATATTTTATATAACTCAAAAAACTCAAGGCTAAAACTGCGATCGGGACTTTGCAAAGGAGCATTTATTGTCATGGCCCGAAATAGTGTTACCTCTAATGTATCTAGATTTGTACGGGTGTTCCACTTGTTTTTGTGTGTTTTCTAATCACTACGGTGCTTAACGACCCTATCCATGCATTTGTATAAATACAGACGTCCACTGCGTAAACGTATATTCACTGTTTAATATGATTTGTACGTAAGGGATTAATAATCACCAAAATGATAAAATTAACATAGTATAGATTTATGATATTTCAGTAGAACTTCTGGAAACAGACACTCAAAGATAAAAATCTCGCAGTAGCGAAATCTCAATGATGTAGATAATTTTTTTTCTGTAAAAAAGAAAGATTAAGAATGTCTCGTTAACTTCAGCCACAGGAATAACGAAATTCGACCTGCAAAGGAAACACTCAAAGTTACTCCAAATGAATAAAAATTGTACTTAGCTTGCTTTTTTGTGGGGAAGTCACGGTGTTCCGATAACGACACACGGCCTTGGTCCTCCTTCTCTATTTAGTGGATGACCTGGTTTGGCTTCGGTTTCCCCCGTGCAGCGTTGTTTCGATGATTCGAGCCCTTGAAAGATCCGATGCTGCAGACGCGTTCGGTTTGTTTCTTGAAGTGCCGGAAACGCTCACTAACGATGTTTTCTTGAATGATTCTAATGAGAGACGAAGCTTGCGTTGCCGTAGGAAAGGACACGTCGGTTTTGTTTCTTGAAGTTATTCACTAAACGATGATACTAAGTTGCTTGAAGAATCTCTTGCTTTTCGTCGTCGGTGAAGTTCTTGTTGTTTTCTGAAGTCGCTCACTAAACGATGATACTAGGTTGCTTGAAGAATACTGCTGCTTTCGTCGTCGTTTGACTTCATGATTTATTATTCTGTTTTATCTTCGGAGAAGTTGTGTAGAGTCCTTCTGGTACGCTTGCCACCACTTTTAGGGCTAGTGCCTTGTATGATAAGGCGCCCTATGAGTAATGTTAGACTTGCAATAATCTTACGCTAAGTCGGTTGGTATTGCACTTCCATATTCGTGGAGTGTCTTGGGTTTGTAGATCACTTACGAAGTCGGGATTATCTTTTTGTTTATGACGACGATGTGTTAAACTCATGATGATTCGGTGAGGAGGTTCTTGTAGAAAACACGAGTAGAAAATATAAAAATATATATATTCTTCTGAAGTTTTACATGGTGAAGATCAGGTATGATTGTACAAGTCTTCTAATAACGATAGCTTGATCGCTTCTGCCAATGATGATGGCTACTTCTGTTCTCTCTACATGATAAAGCTTAGGTAAAGAGATACAGGTCTTCTAATGACGATAGCTAACTCTGTTCTGCTCCGTTCTACATCTCTGTTACAAGTTATGAAGGAAGCAGATAGTAGCTCGAAACATATGAACATACTATCAGATGACATAGTTACATACGAACACACAATCAAATGAGACACACTACAGATCACGTAGGCCGTTTGAATTATAGGTTGCGGTAGTTGTCTCAAGCAGGGAGCTTGGACTAATGTTTATAAACAATGGAATGACTACAGGTGACGGCATGTTATCTTAGCCTACTTTTATTGTATACGTCATCTTTAGCGTCTCTAGTCTGATCACATTCCTGCAAGCAATCTGGTTGACCTCTTTAGTTTTAGTCTTTTATATATATGGACTAACATTCCATATTTTATTATTGTAAACACTTACATATATATATATATATATATATATATATATATATATATATATTATATATATATATATATATATATATATGTGTGTGTGTGTGTGTGTGTGTGTGTATGTATATATATATATATATATATATATATATATATATATATATATATATATATATATATATATAATATGTATGTATATTTATTTATTTACAGTCTGCTTCCCATTCTCATCAGTAGTAAATCGATTTATAATAACCGTAATGACCTCTTAATTTTATGAATTACACAATTTTTGGGAGTGTACGAGTACTTAACACCACAAGTCACTTACCGTTAAGAATTTTCAATGCCTTAGTTGCAGACGTTAACTACCAAATGATTCGCCGATGCTTACTTAAATTGGTGGAACTAGTAAGGGTATTTTCAAAATTACTCGATCTTGAGAATTCGTAACATTTAGATTTGCTGTAAGCTTGTACATCTTCCTAGAAGAAACAAAAAATTTAGCAAGATTTCGCTTTAGTGATGCGTCACTTAACTGGTATGAAGACATTTTTCTAGAAATCTTTCCACCGGATTATCCTGACATCAGTACATTACTGGAAGTTTCACGTGTCATATGAAATTTTATTTACTGAAACTCTGCAGTGCCTTCCAATTCCTTTTTACTGATGGTATTATATAGTGCCTCGTATTTATTTTAGATTTCCGATAGAATAATGATCTCGCCCAGCTACGTCATTTGCGAAGTGATGTGCTGTATGAAGAAGCAGTGAAATGTTTTTGCATGTTGCTTTTAAATCTGTTATCCTAAAAACTATCGAAAATGGAAACATCATTATGGGACAATTGTGATACAAATTTAGACGAACAGGCGAGCAGGCATTCACATGACTCTCATAATGCGCACGCAGTAGAAAAAATAAAATAAAATATAATAAAATAAATACAAAATAAAAAAACAAAAGGCTGGCATTAATAGAACTCCATAAATGAGGAAAATAAGATTCAGAAGCAGATTGTGCAAATTTGCTCGAAAGTAGGAAAGCCTTTGTCAATCTTTCTAATGGAATTGTAGATGGAACGCCATATGAGAGTTCCCAGAGGAGGAAGGCTTTGCACAATTAAGCTCTTTTAAAATCCGCTTGAATCCTTTAGAGTTTCGGGTGATGATGAGTAGAGTTAGTGACAGTAGCGGCAGTTTGGTCTTATTTGGATGTTAGCTATTATGTGAGAGAGAGAGAGAGCAGAGAGAGCAGAGAGAGAGAGAGAGAGGAGGAGAGACGAGAGAGAGAGAGAGAGAGAGAGAGAGATTTCGTTAATTTTTATGATTGCCTGTACTTCAGTAACAAATTGAAGTGATTTTTTTGTGTGTGGAAGAGATAACACTTAAAGCACAGTTTCCAAGATCAGAATCACTCCATGTGCAAACTTCTTTTGAAATTTGTGATAATGACAATAAATATTCTCAATGTATGTCATCATTTATTAAAATAAACATGAAGTGTTTAATCTTATGCTCAGGGATGGTTTTGTAATATTATAATTGTTATAATGTTATTATTGTTACTGTAATTATTGATAGATCTGAAGGGATAGCATCATGAGAGGGTCAGGCATATTAGTTCAGGATGTATATTAAAAAAGAAATTAGTCAAAGAGGGATTTTACGGTAGTTTATGATACCGTCAAGTTCTGCTTGGGAGAAATGACGTAAGGGAATGTTGCATTTCAAGATTTCATTAGCGCGAGGTGCAATCTCTGGTTGCCAGATACAGACGGTAGTGATTTATGTCACATGGGCATATGGATATATAAATAAATATCAGTATAGTATTCCGTATTCTAAATTTTACAGAATTGCTGAATAGATTTATTTCTCGATGAAATCCAGATTTATTTGTGGGTTACATCCAAAATATATAGGTTCGTCCAAGATTATTGACTGTAGGATCCATAAAAAAAGTGCAGAAATCATTTAACTATGTATTGATTACTGCTTTGCCTGTTTTAAAAATATTTTATGCTGACATCGTATAGCTAAAAGTCACCAACATCGAGCCAATATGTACAGAGAAAAAATGCAGACGATAAAGAAAGGTGCTGTTTAAAATATAAATATTATTTAGAGGTTTACCCACCATCGTTTATCTAGAAAAGCGAAATCGTTGACAAGTTGAGTAGAAAACCAAGCAAGTTGTGCCTTAACACCGATGACTAATAGTAGATATAATAAAGAAATAATTAATTTTTTGGGCATATATTTTTTTTTTAGATTTTGAAACATCATTCACAAGGATATTCTGTTCGTATCTTCACATTAGCTTTTCTTCATTTAGTAAATCAGCGAAAATACAAAAGTCGAAAAACACCAGCAACGCTTTGGCACCTCTCTGGCGTGGCACAGAACATAATGGGTCTTGATGTGAATTGTTATACGAGACATGTGACGTGTCAAGGTGTCAGCCTGGAGAAGCAATTAAGTAGTTCTTCAAGAACGCAACCTGATATGAATGTCAGGTGAAACGTCTGGGTGGGAAATTTCTGCTTCTAATTGTCGTACCTTGCCAACGCTGTGACAGGATTTAGGATCTCTCTCCGAAAGATGCGCGAAGTGTTAAGGTTTAGTGATACTTTTCCAATTGTTTTGTGTAGGTGACCACTATTGTTCAATGAGGAACCCTCCTGTTCAGTTTATAGTATTCAAGAAGTCCATTTTCACTTGGATTTGATATTCCTTTGGATAATACCAAAAAGTAATTGCGCACACGTTTTGTTACGCTCGATGTAACATGGGGAGTCGGTGGGGAAGGCGGGGAGAGGGGGAGGGGACGAAGCCCCCGGGCAGGTCAAGGCACGGCGCTCTAGGATAGCTTATGTAGGAGTTAGTATCTTTGATTTTCTTTGAAGTTTTACCTCCAGTTGTAATTTCTGAAAAATTTTCACCCCATTTACGTAACTTTCGTGTTATTCAGTGTTATTTCTCTGTGCTCTAAAATAACTCTAAATGAAAGCAGTGAGACTTCTAGATCAAATTTGACTTGATGTTTTTCATTGTTGTTGTAATTTGAAGTGAGTTTGTTTCATCCCGATTTATGTCTATATACGTCAGCAGTCCTTTCTTCTCAGAGTATTTCCGAAAAATCAAAAGATAAAACGGAATTTAAAAGTATTCATTGTAATTCCTCATCATCCTGAGTTTCCGCATTCTTAAGTTTTGGCTTAGGAATCTCCAAAAAAAGTAAATAAATGATGTGCTCCCTTGGGGTAGGTACTCTTTCAAGTCATATCGCTTATGTATCTCACGTGCACTTGCAATTAGTTATTTCTGCGGATTAGAGATCGTCGTTTTTGTTCTCCTCATCCTCTGTTGGGAGATAGAAGGGGAAGGCTTCACCGAGGCCAAAGCAAACAGGACCTGGCACTAATGGCTGAGCTGCGTAACACAAACAAGACGACCTATCCACAAAATATGTCCGGAATTTCCCTTATGTTGTCATCTTTGTGTTTCGACAAAAATGTTTATTGATGGTGATAATGGCTGAGAAACTTGCTCGTTCTAGAATAGAAATAAATATAATTAAAGCATAGACAAAGCAACCTGCATTGATGTCTGTTTTAACTTAAGGAAGAATATTGCATAATATTATTGTAATCTATTAAAAAAACATACGAGCTTCTTTCCACTTACATATATTCAGGTTGAGTTATTCGACAGAGGAACTTTGCATTATTGTTTTTTCTTCTCGGTGTTAAACTCACAAAAACATTTTACGCTAGAATCAATTCTCTTCTCTCTCTCTCTCATCTCTCTCTCTCTCTCTCCTCTCTCTCTCTCTCTCTCTCTAACTTTATAAATTATTGAAAATATATGATAACTCCACATCCAGCACTAAACCTGTGAGCAGCGTTTCAGATGCAGTTAAGATAATCATGAAGGAAGTAATATGAAGATATTGTGAAGCAAATGGGGCACAGGCTTTAGCGGATTGCAAACGTGAGCTCATTATCTCTCCGTTGCCTTCCAGTTTTTCCTTGCAATGAAGTTGTGCCTTAATTGGGACTTTTAAAAAGAGCTGTAAAAAGTGTTTGGACTGCATGTACTCATCGTATCTAAGCTGGGCCTTTTGTATGGGAAAACAAAGGGAAGATAAAATCGTAGTGGAGAGAGAGAGAGAGAGAGAGAGAGAGAGAGAGAGAGAGAGAGAGAGAGAGAGAGATAGATGAAACTTAATGGAAAGATAAGCTAATACTGAAAGATGATTTAATTATGAAGATGACTTTCCCATTGACACATCTAGTAGAGAAAATCTTAAAGGATTCAGTTTGTAACTTGTTGGTTCTCCCCTAATTATTATTTATGATAAGGAACATGAGCCTACCAAACAAGAGGTGAGAGAGAGAGAGAGAGAGAGAGAGAGAGAGAGAGAGAGAGAGAGAGAGAGAGAGAGAGACATTTCTATTACTTTATAAAAATTATCGAAGCTTGATGCACTTACTCGCACAATACAGATTTTACTTTGAATCTTCTCTAAACAAGTGCATGTCTGTGTGTTTTTTTTTGTCCTGAAATGTGAAATTGGCTGTCAAATTAACAATTTAGTAGCGTGGTAACGTTCATGAACATTCTTGTACTACTGTATACCGGTAGGTTTCCTTTCCGTTATTGAATAACTGTTCTGTTTCAAGCCGTTATTCACAACTAAGTGTCATGAAATTTTTCTAGAGAATATATCATCAAGTTCCTTTTCCCTGTATCCTTGTGCTCGTCTCTATTAGATTTGAATATTCAGATTGGCCGTCACCAGTGAAAAGAGGTCAGGGGCAATAGACAGTAATTCAAAAATATTAAGACCCGGTTTGATGACGTCATTACCTTAATAAGCTTAATGATCTCGCCGACAGAACTAGAGGGGATTCATTCTCATTTTATGTAGTAACTGCAATTTATTCTTCCAAACCAGAAAATCTTAATGATGCTTATTATAAATTTTCCATAAACGGATGTCGACTAGGAGAAACATACATATATAATACATATGTATGTATATATGTGCTATATATATAAAATATATATATATATATATATATATGTATGTATATATTTACATATACCTCTTTCATTTTGTGTGCAATAAGTTCATTTTCATGCATCGCCTGCGTTACCTCACCTACCAATATGAGCTAAATCAGACTGATGACCTCAACGTTATTTAAATTTTGATGAAATAATCCTAACGGCTACAGACTGATTTGCATATAAATTGACGCCAATTTAAAAAGTTTGAATTGCCTGGATATGTAGACGATATATGCAAAATATGACGAATTTTGAATCAGTTGTCATTCTTTCCAGTTTCCGGCAAATCCAAATTGGCCACCATGTGAGGTGACATATGTCGTCAAAATATTCGAAAAACATATAATTAAAGTCCTCAGTGTATTATGGTATAAATTTCTATCAATGTAATTCGCCAAATGATTCTTCCTCTGAATGTGCCACAAAATAGATTAATAATAATAATAATAATAATAATAATAATAATAATCATACTAAAATGGGCGTAATGTCTGTCTGTCTGTCTGTCTTTCTGTCTGTCATTCATCACGGCCAACGAGCTGGTCAGATGGACATGAAACTTGGCCGGTTATGGTGGGGACCCATAAGAAATGGTTTGTAATGGGGTTTCATCCAACCTAACCCCCTCCTTTATAGGGGGTGGGGGGTGTGGAGAAGGGATTCCTGAAACGGAGATGTTTCTGGCCGTGAAACGAGGCTGGTTATTCCCGTAGACTTAGTTACTTTACAAATTTTCATTGAACATTGAACAAATAAATACATGTATATGATACGGTAGTAAATGCGGTTTTCAATGGAAACTCTGAGCACAAGATTTTCGCCGAGTGCAAGCGGTGGAACTGGGAAGACATACCTGATAAATGCCATAATAGATTTTCTTCGCTCGGAGAAGAAAGTCGTACTGCCACTGCTCTTTCTGGCATTGCAGCTACCTTACTCCACAATGGTCGAATGCTTCACTCTCGCTTCAAGATTCCCATCAACATCACTCCTGAATCCACTTGCCAGGTGTCTGACCAACATGCAAGTACACATCTCTTCAGGATGACAGACTTGATCATAATTGATGAAGTCAGCCAAGGTGACAAACTGTTATTCGAATGTTTGGATCGATCATTGCGTAACATTAGGAAGAATCAAGTGTTGTTTGGAGGAATCTGCGTTCTGTTTGTTGGTGATTGGAAGCAAATTATTCCCGTTGTGAAACGCTGAAGTCGAGCACAGATAGTCAACGCAACCTTGAAGACATCATACATCTGGAAGTCAGTAACAGAACTGAAACTATCACTCAACATGAGAGTTCGCAAATTCATCCGATGCCACCTTTGCGTCCTATCTAAGAGACATAGGATCAGGGAACTGTTCGTACATTGAGCCTCCGAGAAATACGATTGAAGTTCGCCCTGAATTTGTGCTAGAATCCTCTTCTGTTTCTGATATTTGCAAGTTTGTCTTTGATGGATTAAGTGAGAGTTATGCGGACCCATCGTGGCTATGTTCGCGAGCTGTAATAGCTTCAACCAATGAAGTCGTCAATATTGTCAACGAGCACATGATCAACAACTTCCCCGGAGAAAGTCGCGAATATTTCAGCTCGGACACAATAGAAGATGAAAATTATCATCAATATCCACAATATTTATTGAATAACTTAAATCCATCGGGACTGCCAGTGCACAAAATAACGTTGAAGAAGTACTGCCCGGTAATGTTGCTTCGGAATTTCGATCCAGCCAATGGACATTGCAACGGAACGAGGTACAAAGTTATGGAGCTAAACTCCCATGTTATCGAAGCAGTGATAGCAACGGGCCCTCAAACCGGCAAACGTCTGTTCATCCCCCGGATTCCTCTGATGCCTTCGGACAACCAGTTTCCGTTCCAGTTACGGCACAGGCAGTTTCCCATCAACCTAGCCTTCTCATTCACTGCAAACAAGTCGCAGGGGCAGACTTTGGATCGTGTTGGCGTGTTTCTGCCGTCACCCATGTTCACGCATGGCCAACTGTATGTGGCGATGAGCAGAGCAACTGACTCTGCCAACTTGAAATTAAGTTGTGGACAAACTGATAATATTGTGTACAAAGAGGTTCTGTAGTAGGTATGTATAAAAATCACCCTTATTTTAATATTGCTGAACAAATAGTACATATAAATTTTTCACTTCTGCACCCGTATTTTATCTACGATTGGTAAGTTTGCTAGTAATAATAACAATAATAATATGCAGTTATGAATAATAAGAAAAATAATTTAAATTCTCATATATTGCCCGTGTCTTCATGATTCATGTAATCTCAAATATTTGAAGAAGAGAAAAATCACTTCGTCTGAGTTTGAGAACGCTCTTGTTCTCTTTCATCTATGTTCTGATTTCTGTCGGATTTTCTCAGTCCCAGACATCATATCTTTACCCGAGGAAAGACTTGTAGCATTTCAGTATTTGA